>NC_081408.1:266383887-266687979 GCF_030272615.1 Cryptomeria japonica
GGTCATAATTGTTTTGAATGTGGCTTGAATTTTATTATAGTTTTCATCCACATGGGTGAGCTTCTCCTCAAATATTTTTTGCATTTGATCAATACCCTCCACCACTCTATTGATGTAGTCTACCAAATAATTCTTCTCATCTTTTGTCCAATTCCCTTTATCTTTCTAATTATCCTAAACATTAACAATAGGGATAGCATCCATCTTGCTACCCAAAGCACTTTGGTTGATTCTAACCTCCTTTAGCTTATAAAAGAGCCATTTGAACAAATTGAAAGTATCAATGGCATGGTCTCGAACCATTCTCGGAATATTTTCATAACCATTCCTCTTATCACTCATTTCCATACTCTTTGCATAGAGATCCTTAGTTGTATTTTGTTGAGGCAGCGAATGGGGTGGCAAAAGGGGCTAGTCAAGGTTCTGGCTATCAGGCTCAATGTCATCCCCTAAACCACCTACAGAGCCCTCAAAGTTATCATTGTTGCTACTAGACATAGGGGAACCCTCTCCAGATGAGGTGGAGGAAGAAGACAAAACCAATTTCTTCATCACTTTCTTACCCTTACCCACATAAGATTTGGCCTTTGGGGAGATAACAGGTTTGGCTTTTTTATGAGGAGGAGGGAGTCCGCCTTAGAGTTTGAATTGGACTCCTCACCATCTGACTCCCTAGCAAAAGAATCATCCTCAAAAGAAGTAGGGATATAAACAAATGAGGTGGTGAGGGAACAAAAATGAGAATCAATAAGCACCAGAAGCCCTTGATGGAGGATAGGGAACTTAACAGGGTTCTTTTTATGGTCTCTAAAATTATCACTCATGGCAGATATAAGATAGAAAGGAAGGGACACCTTGACACCATAACGAAAATGATTTGAAAGAACAAAATGATGACTGTAAACCCTAGTAAACTAACCATTGAGGGTGACATATTGTATAATTACCTTAAGAATTTTCTCCCAAAACTCCTTGATAATAGAGATATCAAAGTGGCTCGCCATTTTTTTTTATCATTTTGGCCCTCTCCTCTTCATTTTTGGGGAAGTTCAGCACCGCCTACTCCCAATAGTTTTTGTCCCTGTGTAATTTCATCCCATCAACCAAAAGGCTAGTCACCTGAGCATTCAAATTCACATCAATAATCACCTTACGCCCATGGAGAGTTATGGTACCATCTTTCCAGTGCTTCTGAAAATAGGCGGACACATCCTTATTTCTCCCAATTATCCTCTCAATGTATGGGGTAACACCTCTTTTCTCCATGATCCTCCATATTTTCTTATCCTTCTTAATCTGCACATAGCTTGAAGGTTCAATTCTCTTCCTTGCCCCACCCATTCTTCTCTTCACTTTATAACTGAAGAAACTCACAACTTTCAAACAAGGAAAGAAAGCTCAAAAAAATCTGATATCTACCCACAAATTGTGTGAATTAACTTTACCATAATGACACCATCCATTATAAATACATGCCTTATGCGGAAAGGTATTGATCTTTCTAGAGACATATCTTGCAATGATGGCAAGAGTATTCATGAAATTATCTACCTCGATTTCTATCATGAAGAGTAAGCATGTAAAGCTTAGTGTTCAATATATCCTCATTGGTCCATCTCAATTAACTAATACTTCTCACTCCCTTATTTTCTAGGTAATTGGTGACATAGTTGGATTCCTTAAAAACATGGGACATGACACAATGTTCAAAAGTATTAATGATTTTGCTAGCCTTTTTAATCCAAACTTTGACATTCCAAGAAGGCTTAGAAATACCTTTAAGATAATTAATAATGTTTTTAGAATCACCTTCCACCCACACATACTTGCAATTCTTATTTTTGGCTAGGTTAAGACCATGATAAGATCCAATGGCTTCAGCAAGGTGGTTGGTCTAACTTCCCAAGGTGAGTCCCACCACTTAAACAATATTGCCATTATGATCTCGCAACACTCCCCCACATCCTACCAGCCTTGGGTTACCCTTTGCCACCCCATCAAAGTAAACTTTCACCCAACCCTAAGGAGGTCTTCTCCACTCCTAGTGATTTCTATTTTTACCATTAGGTTTTAAAGGAATGAGAACATCAATGTGAATTTCCTAGGCCCTTGCAATACTAAGCTCATAGTCATTTCAAGCCACACTACTTTGGGAGCTTAGTCTGGGACAAAGAATAGAAAGATTATCATGGATGGCTCAATTAATTTTTCAAAAGATAACATCAGAATGGAGATAAGATTCCCTAAAAATATGATTATTATTCTCCTTCCATATGTCCCAAGCCACATGAGGAAACACAAAGGACCACAAAGTCTGTAAAGAATGATTCTTAGTAGGCGCCTTCCACTGAGAATTGATATCTTTAACCAAACCAGGGAAGACCTGACAAATATGCCATAGCTGAAACACTTGACTCCATATGTCCTTCACAAAAGAGCAATGCAAAAAGAAATGATCAACAGACTCAACTTCCTTAAAGCATAGATAACATATGTTAGGTAAAGAAAAACCCCTTTTATAGTGGTTATCCATAGTCAGGATTCTATTTAGGAAAAGGAGCCAAAAAAATATATTGATTTTAGGGATCAGCCATTTAATCCAAATTTTGGACCACCAAGAGATAGGAGGATATGAATGACAGGCAGTCAAAGCAACAAAAAAAATTACCACTTGAAGAAGACCGCCATATCAGCTCATCATCAATGTTAACATTTTCCAAAGTAAAGGAATTCAAAGTAGATTGCAGTGGCCCAAGGGTAGGACTAATCACAGTAAGATCTACTCAATTGACTTCAACCTAGTAGTCCACCACCTTCAAACCAAAGGAGGCAATACACACCTCTCTAAAAGTTGCAAACATAGGATCAAAGGCCAATAGGGTTTTGATGTATAATGATGAACAGTTAGTACCAAACCGATACTGAGAGGGGGGGTGAATCAGTATAGACAAAAACCTTTTCCTGAATCGGTTTGATTGCAAAGACTACAGTTTAACTGGTAAAAAGTATCACCAGTCTAAATCAGAGAACTACCGGTAAAACACAGTGAGACTATGAAAGATATAAACCGGTAACACTTAGATATTCATAATACCTAATATCTCATCTCCACTTCACCCATATGCATAAACAAGTAATACATTATCAGAAATATAATGACCACTGGACCAGCATGCATTACCACTTAATAGAAAGTATTAATCATCACATGAAAAGGCATCACACATGACACATAGATTTTTCACGTGGTAACCCAACTAGGAAAAACCATGGTGGGGATGAATACCCACAAGCTATTCTTTGAACTCTTCTAATGTTCACTCTATTAGGAGCCTAGTCCGGTTAAAGATTTTTACAATAGGTTCTGCTAGGAACCAATCCTATTAGGGATCACCCAGTTAAGGGATGGCTAAACACCTGGTTAAAGGTTAGAATCCTGTTAAAGGTTACCTCGCAAGAGGATTTGAAGAACTCATTGAATTGAGTCACCCTGTTAAAGGATTTACACAAAAGCCTATTAAAGCTACCTGGTTAAGGGATTTTCCAACTACTGAAATGGTTAGAAGTCAACAAGTAAATCACTAATCTGATAACAACACACAATGCCAAGACAGATCCTATTTAGCTCCTTTGCTTCTACAATCACACTCTACAGGTATACACACACTTCTCTGGTCTGGCAAGAATCAGGTATCTCTTTACTTGGATACACACATAGAATTTGCCAACTTCAAAATGAAGAACATCATCGACCTTATAGGAAATAGATAGGTCTATAGCATAAACCCTAAACCCTAAACATTTAGGTTTACCAACTCATTTGGTTCAGTCCTGAATGTTAATCACATTGCATCAAATACAATAGTCTTGAATAGATCTCAAGACATTCTCCAACGTTCATTCTTTGTTGCTTCAGGAAGCTGATAACCCATCATGCCTCCATCGTTTATAGAGACTTCGCACATTCCTGAGGTAGATAGGATCAATATTCTTCATGCAATATCCTGAAGGAAATCCTTCACGCACACAAGGCTGGCATGGCAACATGATTTGATCTTCATAACAATGCTAACTCATCACAAGATGTCATTGATTGAATCACACAGGCTTAGAATGTATCAACCAGAAACCCTGAAGCTAAGACTACCAATCAGTAGTCATGCCAACTGAAACCTCAATACAAAACTTCTCATATACTGATTCTCATTCCAGAATACCACTTCACTCTTTCACATATACTAGTTCACATATCATATACCAGTTCATACTTTAGCATATTGACATCAATGACAACATACAATATCATCATGTTATCAAACTCTTCTCATATACCAACAATCTCCCCCTTTGGCATTAATGGCAATATACAAAGATATCTCTCTGCTTCACATCTTCTCCCCAATACTATAGATATATTCTTTGCTTCACATCTTCTCCCCCTTTGACAACAATGCCAAAGTGGAGGCACAAAGAGCTATGTTCCACTATGTTGCTCCCCCTAAGGAGTAGCATCCTTCAACACACCAATCCTGAAAAAGATTTATCAATGCAATACCTGACTGATGTGGAGCACACACCTTTAGTTCACCTCTTGAAGGGGCAACACCCCTAATTCGCCTCTCAAATAGGTAAATGTAGCCTTCCATAGAGGCTTGGTGAATATGTCTGCTAACTGCTCCTAACTGGAAACATGTTCCAATACAACCTCTTTGTTTTGAACCTTCTCCCTCAAGAAATGATACTTGAGCTCAAAGTGCTTGGTTCTAGCATGCAAAACCAGATTCTTGGAAATGTTAATTGCACTTCTGTTGTCACAGAATATACTTATCGTTTCAGATACAAGAACTTTGATACCACTTAACACATGCTTCATCCATATTGTCTGAGTGCAGTTCATAAATGTTGCAACATATTCTGCTTCTGTTGTAGACTGAGAGATACAACTCTGCTTCTTACTCACCCATGAGACTAGTCTACCACCAAGAAAGAATGCACCACCAGTTGTTCTCTTTCGGTCATCCACATTGCTAGCCCAGTCAGCATCTGTAAACACTTTGAGGTTGAAATCATTACTGTATGGATACCACAATCCATAGTCAATAGTTCCCTTCAGATATCTAAGAATTCGCTTGACCACTTCCAAGTGGGATTCTCTTGGAATTTTCTAGAACCGTGCAGTAATGCCCACTGCATGTGCAATGTCTGGTCTGCTATGTACTACATAGTGCAGCTTACCAATCATTGATCGGTATTCCTTCTCATTCACCAATGCTGAGTCATCCTCTTTTGATAATTTACAACTGGTCACCATCGGTGTACCAACCAGTTTGTTGTCTTCCATGCCAAAGGTCTTCAACACCTCTTTGACATACTTGGACTGAGTGATAAAGATACCATCTTTCATTTGTTCAATCTATAGTCCAATGAAAAACTTAATCTCCCCTATAAGTGACATCTCAAATTCCTTCTTCATCTCATCTCTAAGATCATGACTCATCTTGTTATCTCCACCAAAAATTATGTCATCAACAAATACTTCATAGATCAAAATCTGATCTCCTTTTAACTTCAAATAGATATTTCTATCTTCACTTGTTCTTTCAAATCCAATCTTCACAAGATGGGAGTGTAAGTGTTCATACCATTCTCTAGGTGCCTGCTTCAATCTATACAAAGCTTAATGTAGGCTACACACCATGTCATTGTTCTCTGATAGCGCAAACCCATCTGGTTGCTCTATATACACCTCCTCTTCAAGTATTCCATTCAAAAATGCAGATTTTACATCCATTTGCTATACTTTGAATCCATTGAAGGTTGCATATGCAAGAAGCATACGAACTCCTTCCAATCTAGCTACTGGAGCAAAGTTTTCTCCATAGTCTTCTCCTTCTTCTTGAGCATATCCCTTACACACCAGTCTGGCTTTGTTTCTTATCACTGTACCATCTTCATTCGGCTTATTTCTGAAAACCCATTTGGTGCCAATAACATTTTTATGCTCCAATCTAGGTACCAAGGACCATGTGTCATTCTTTTCTATCTGGTCAAGTTTCTCTTCCATTTCCTTGATCCAATATTCATCTTTATGTGACTCTTTAAATGTTTTAGGCTCAAATTCAGAGATCATGCAAGAGTTTTCTCTGACCTTCCTTCTTGTAAGAATTCCTGTATCCTTGTCCCCTATGATCTGCTTTGGATCATGATTCAGATTTACATACCTAGGTATGATCTTAATAGATTCCTCTTGCTTTTCTTCTTCATCCTCATCTTCATCATCATCAGCATCTACTAGTGTTGAAGCACTGTTACTGGTACTCGGTTGTTTTGCAACTGGTTCCCAGAAGGTTACAACCAATTCATCTATCACCTGCTCATTGTCAGTTTCCTCAGGTTTCTCAGAAGTTTCATCAACTCTAACATTGATACTTTCAACAATTCTCTGAGTCATATTGTTGAAACACTTGAGAGCTTTTCTCTTGGTGGAATACCCTAGGAATATTCCCTCATCACATTTTGCATCAAACTTGCTCTGGTGTTCACTCCTTTTGATGTAACACTTGCTACCAAACACTCTAAAGTAGCTTACTACAGGAGTTTTACCGGTCCAATACTCATAAGGTATTTTATCCTTACCTTTCTTGATGAGTACCCAGTTCATTGTGTAGACTGTAGTGCTCACCGCTTCTCTCCAAAAAGTGTGAGCAACATTTCCTTGAATCAGCATGGTTCTGGCTACTTCAACTATAGTCCAGTTGTTCCTTTCTGCTAGGCCATTCTGCTATGGAGTCCAGGGGGCAGACAGTTGCCTCTTGATGCCATTTTCTTCACAGTACTTATTGAATTCACTAGAAGTGAACTCACCTCCTTGGTTGGTTCTAAGGCATTTCATTCTCTTACCACTTTCTTTTTCAACCAGTTCTCTAAAGGATTTGAACTTTCCAAAAGGTTCACACTTGTCTTTCAAGAATGTGACCCATATCATTCTTGAGCAGTCATCAGTGAGAATCATAAAGTACCTATCTCCTGCACACTCCTAGTTTTCATAGGACCACACAAATCAGTATACACAAGATCAAGTAAATTATCTGTAGTGAAAGATTTACCTTTGAAGGTTGAGGAAGACATTTTCCCCAGTTGACACTCTCTGCACAAAGGATTCTCTGGTTTGCTCAACACAGGCAATCCTCTAACTGCCTTGATCTTATTGGCCTTCACAATATTATCAAAGTTTACATGGTAGAGTCTCCTATTCCATATCTAGCTATCATCAAACTTAGCCATTAGAAATGTACTGATATTTGCATTTAGCTGAAATAAGTTACCTCTGGTCTGCATACCAATGGCCATCAGTTCACTACTTTTTCCTTTTATTTTGCATACTCCATCTTTAAATTCTAGAGTGAGTCCATTATCATTCAGCTGGGCAACACTCAAAAGGTTGTGCCTGAGACCTTCTAGCCAATACACATTATCAGCACTACTTTTTCTATTTAGAGAGATGGACCCTCTGCCTTTTACCATACATGGTGCATCATTACCAAATCGGACCACACCACCATCATACTCTTCTAGAGATAGAAACTTACTCTGGTCACCAGTCATGTGGTGAGAATAACCACTGTCAATAATCCACTCATTGGAATTATTAAGGCGAGATACAAGAGCCTTCCTGTCTGACACATCTTCCTTCACTGCTACAAACACAATGTCTTCACTTTCTTCATCTTCTGATTCCTCATCAGTGACACCTTCATCAACTACTACAAAATAGTTTCTCTCTTGTTTCCTCCTTTGAACTTCTTGAACTTCTCTGGTTTTTCCTTGTTGTCACCATTAGGATAGTTTACAGCAATGTGTCCTATCCTATTGCAAGAAAAGCATTTCAAAGGGAGCTTACCTCTGTATTTACCAGTTCCCTTAGGAAGTCTCTTGGCAAGAAGAGCTTCAAATTCCATCAGGATTTCCTCATCATCCATTTCTCTTCTTTATCTTGGTTCACAACTGGTTCTAACTTCTTTTCCCTTTCTAAATGGTGTTGCAGATGCTCTAAAGGCTGATTCAGTCTTCTAAATATTTCCATCATAGTTATTTAACTCATATGCGGTCAACTTAGCAATGATGGAGTCTAGGGATACCTTTGCCTTGTCTATAGACCTCAACTCCTGAATAGCAGCAACCCTTATTGCATAGATTGGTAACAAGGATCTCAAGACTTTGCTAACAATAGTGGCATCATCCATTTTACCTCCTAATCTCTTGATGTCTCCAACAATAGTCTTGATTCTTATTCCATATTGTTGAATGGTCTCTCCTTCAACCATCCACATGTCTTCAAACTTTCTCCTAAGGCTCTCTTCCTTAGCTTGTTTCACATGCTCATCACCGCCATAGATATTCTCTAGAGTATCCCATACTTCTTTGGGATTGTCTTTATCCTGAACATCAATAAACTTAATGTCAGATAGACTGCTGATTATGGCTTCCATGACTTGCCCATTCTCCTTAATCTCTCTTCTTTGATCATCAGTGAGAGTACCAGTAGGGATAACATAAGCATTCTCAACATAGCTCTAGTGTTGAGCACCCATGCTTCTAATGTAGATCTTCATTCTATCCTTACATATCTTAAAGTTATCTTTGTTGAACTTTGGACCTTCCCTCTTCATCATTAGAGCAGGATCTTTTCCTCAAGCGGTTAAGCTTACAACATAGAGGACCTGGAGGATGCTCTGATACCAATTGATGTATAATGATGAACAGTTAGTACCAGACCGGAACTGAGAGGGGGGATGAATCAGTATAGACAAAAACCTTTTCCTAAACCGGTTTGACTGCAAAGACTATAGTTTAACTGGTAAACAGTATCACCAGTCTAAATCATAGTACTAGTGGTAAAACATAGTGAGACTGTGAAAGATATAAACCAGTAACACTTAGATATTCACAATACCTAATATCTCATCTCCGCTTCACCCATATGCATAAACAAGTAATACATCATCAGAAATATAATGACCACTCGACCAGCATGCATTACCACTTAACAAAAAGTACTAATCATCACATGAAAAGGCATCACACATGGCACACAGATTTTTCACGTGGAAACCCAACTGGGAAAAACCACGGTGGGGATGAATACCCACAAGCTGTTCTTTGAACTCTTCTAAAGTTTGCTCTGTTAGGAGCCTAGTCCGGTTAAAGACTTCTACAATAGGTTCTGCTAGGAATCGATCCTGTTAGGGATCACCCGGTTAAGGGATGGCTAAACACCCGGTTAAAGGTTAGAACCCTGTTAAAGGTTACCTCGCAAGAGGATTTGAAGAACTCATTGAATTGAGTCACCCTGTTAAAGGATTTACACAAAAGCCTATTAAAGCTACCCGGTTAAGGGATTTTCCAACTACTGAAATGGTTAGAAGTCAACAGGGAAGTCACTGATCTGATAACAACACACAATGCCAAGACAGATCCTATTTAGCTCCTTTGCTTCTGCAATCACACTCTACAGGTATACACACACTTCTTTGGTTTGGCAAGAATCAGGTATCTCTTCACTTGGATACACACATAGCATTTGCCAACAACTTCAAAATGAAGAACATCATCGACTTTATAGGAAATAGATAGGTTGGTAGCATAAACCCTAAACCCTAAACATTTAGGTTTACCAACTCAGTTAGTTCAATCCTAACCATTAATCACATTGCATCAAATACAATAGTCTTGAACAGATCTCAAGGCATTCTCCAATGTTCATTCTTTGCTGCTTCAGGAAGATGATAACCCATCACACGCTCTCCAACATTTACAGAGACTTTGCACATTCCCGAGGTAGATAGGATCAATCTTCTTCATGCAAGATCTTCAAGGAAACCTTCACATGCTTAAGGCTGACATGGCAACATGATCTAATCTTCATAATAATGCTAACTTATCACAAGATGTCATCGATTGAATCACACAGGCTCGGAATGTATCAACCAAAAACCCTGAAGCTGAGACTACCAATCGGTAGTCATGCCAATTGAAACCTTGATACAAAACTTCTCATATACCGGTTCTCATTCCAATATACCGCTTCACTCTTTCACATATACCAGTTCACATATCATATACCGGTTCTCATTCCAACATACCGCTTCACTCTTTCACATATACCAGTTCACATATCATATACCGGTTCATACTTCAGCATATTGATATCAATGACAACATACAATATCATCATGTTATCAAACTCTGCTCATATGCCAATAGGTTTTACCAATCTAGCAATCATCCCAAAAAAGGATTCTTTTTCCATTACCTAGATTCAAACATAACCCACTCAGAAAAACATCCTTAACTTTATTGATGTTATTCCAAAGATGAGAGCTCGTAGGGAGTTGAGGAGATTTAAGGAAATCCTGAAAATTTTGAATGTTAGATAGATACTTGTGCCACAAAGAATTCTATTCCTGCCTGCTTGCATAAGTTCTCCAAATTTGTTTAGCATGGAGAGAAGAGTTAAGATATTTTATGCTTCTAAACCCCAATCCACCTTGTTTCCTTGGTGTACAAACATTCTCCCATGCCACCAAAGGAATTGTATTCTGATCCTCCATTCCCGACCATAAAAATCTTCTTTGAACTTTCTCAATCATCTTAGCATACTTTAAAGGAATCTTGACAATACTAAGGGAATACATAGGTAGAATCTAAAGAGTGGACTTTAAATGTTGGACTTTACGAGCCTGACTTAAGAGAGCACCCTTCCACCCAGCCAAATTCTTATTAAAATGATCAATTAGAGAAATGTAAAAGGAATCATATGGATTAGTTCCTAGAGGAAGACCTAGATAAGTGGAGGGGAACACCTGAATCAAACATCCAAGAACGTTAGCAATCTTCTTTTGTCTCACCTCAAGAGTGTTAAAGAAGAAAATTGAGATTTTGGCTTTGTTAACCATCTACCTTGAAGCCCTTTCTTAAATATTTAAAATTGACTTCAGAACTTTGGCTTCACCAACAAACGAACTCCCCATCAAAATAGTGTCATCAACAAATTATTGATGAGAGAAAATCAATCTGGCTAAAGAAGGTTTTAGACCTCTCAGATTTCCATCCACAACTTATTTTTGAATAAACCTTCCCAAACTCTCCACCATAATAGTAAAAAATATGGGAGATATAAGATCTCCCTGCCTTAAGCCCTGAGAAGTTCTGAAGAAATGGGAAGGTGACCCATTGACAATGACCACCATGTAAACCATTGAGATAAGTTGCCAAATGAAACAAATAACCTTACTAGAAAAGCCAAAAGCAATAAGGATTCTCTTTAGGAATTCCCAATCCACCTTATCATAAGCCTTAGCAATGTCCAGTTTGAGCAAAAGCCATGGGTTTTAGACACTTTTAGGGAGTGGAAAATCTCATGAACAGTGATGATGGAGTCCAAAATCTGCCTCCCCGAAATGAAACTACTCTGTTGAGGCATGATCAAAAGGGGCAAGATTTTTAGTAGCCTAGAAGTCAAGACCTTGGAGATGATTTTATAAAAGGATTTGCATAGGTTGATAGGCTGAAAAGAATCTAAAGAGTTAGCCCCCTAGTTTTTTGGAATGAGGACAATAAAAGTGGCATTAAGTTCTTGAAGTAACAACCTAGCTCCAAAGAATTCTTTGACAACACTAGAAACATTTCTCTCAACAATATCCCAAAAGGTTTGAAAGAAAAACCTTGGAAAGCCATCCGGGTCGAGGGCTTTATTAACATCAAAGGAGAAGACAACAATCTTAATTTCCTCATTCAAGGGGATAGCAACTAGCATTCGATTCTAATCAACAGACAACACCCTAGGAATGGACTCCTCCAAATAATTCTGGGCTTCAAGATCTAGTATAGGATCAACCTTGAGAAGCCTCTCAAAAAATTCAATAGCCACTTCACTGATCCTTTCTTCTCACTCTAGCTTAATACCATTACTAACATTATGGTCAATTCTGTTAGAAGCACTATGTTTCAAAGTAGTGATGTAAAAAAATATAGTATTTTTGTTTCTATCATTAAGCCATACAGATCTCGACCTCTGCCTCCAGAAAGTTTCCTCTCTTGAAATAATTTTGTGATACTTTAAAATAATGTCACTCCTCTAGCAAAATTATTGCCAACATAGCCCTATCTTTGGATTCTTTCTTGGATTAAGTTGAGATCCTCTTAAAGGGTCAATTTCATCATAAAGATGTCTCCCAATGTCTCCTTATTCCATTTTCTAACCCTCTCCTTCACAATTCTATTTTTTTGGCCACATGAGACAACACAGTACCATCAATTTTCACATCCCACCAATTCTTCACAGAACTCTTCAAGCTAGGATGAGAAAGCCACATTTTTTTCAAATCTAATAGGGAACTTTCTTTTACCTCCTTTAGGATCGGCTATAAAAATTATAGGAAAATGGTCAGATCTAACTCTGGATATTACTTTTAAGGAACAATAATAAAGATGCAACCACTTTGTATAAATAATGAAGTGATCCAATCTGACTTGTATAAGATCATTCCCCACCCTTCTATTAGTCCAGGTATAAGTAGATCTAGAAAGATCTAAATCAATGAGGCACTGATCATAAATAAAGTCCACCAAATCACATTTGATGTCCATTTGTATTTAGGATGCTCCAAACTTTTCAGACTCATGAAGAGGATTATTAAAACCCCCCATAATAAGCCAAGGAGTATTAGAGTAGTTTCTTCAAAAAGAAGACTCACCCAAAATGTCCTTCTAGAAACCTATTTATTTGGCACGTAGACATTAGATAAAATCCAAGAAAAACCATATTTAGTATGCTTAAACAAAGTGGAAACATGGTTACCATCATCACAAAGAGGTATACCTTGAATAAAATGATAATTTCAAAGGGTAACAACACCCCTAGAAGCTCCATCAAAGCTACTTCCTTGAGATTCATAGAACTTAAAAAACTTAAAGTTTTCCAACCCTATCCTTAGGCATGTTAGTTTCCTAAATGAGAAGAATATCCAACCTATGATCCCTAGCAAAATTCATAACTATATCTTGTTTATGGAAACTATTAATCCCCCTAATATTCCAATAAAATTTTCATTTCTTACCAGGAGAGTTAAAAAGACTTTCATGGATCATCTTCTATGACCCATAAACAATATTTTTCAAGAGTTCATGTTCTCTTTTCCACCTATTAGATCTACGACCTGCACTTTGAAGAGGTCATAGTATTCTCTTAACCTATTGCGAGTTACAACACCAGATCCAGGATTTTGTTGAGTTTTATTCTTCTTATTTTCTACTTTTGTGTAGGACATATCTTCATCAAAGTCAATCTCATCAAGGCTAATATTCCCTTTCTCAAATCTACCCTATTCATCCTTTGTATATTGCACTATTTTTGGTATGATAATATTCTAATCTAAAGCTAGTAGAGTACCATTAGAGTTCTCAAAATTTAGAAACCCCTGATCCAGGCTAGCAAAAGACAATCCTAGAACAAGAGAGGATTGACGATCCTTAAAGATATAGATGGGGCCATTCTCCTCAACATCAAGATCCAACCTTCTACTATTTTGAGAGATATAATGAGATCTTGAATCAATAGAAATGATTAGCTCTCCATCCTCAAAATCATCCCTCTTCTCCATTGTGTCTATTAGCACATATTTTTGTGAAATATTATGTGCTATTTGTTTGATTTTTTATATGAACATTTTCATCATAAGAGCATTTATTGTTGGATTGTATGTGTAGGAGGCATGTTGCAGTATTAGAAAGATCTTATTGTGACCTATTTTCAAAATTGGACAAGTAATGCTAGGGGCATACTAAGGGTTGGCACTGAATAGGGACTACATGAGGAAATTTCATCATGACAATATTGGGATCCTTGAAAGCATTCTTTGGGATTATGTGATAGACTTTGTCATCTATTAGCACATATGAAGTTTCCATGGAAGGTTGCAAGTGTAAATGATATATGGAGAAGAGCTTGATTAGCATAATTATCAAATTTGAGCTATCAACGTAAGTTACCCCGACAAGACCAACTAGCATAAATAATGAAAGAACCTATCGACGTGACCTAGACTGACCACTCTGAAGTAGAATCAAAATAAAGTTCAAAAGGATGGTTTCATCAACATAACATTCACTATCAGGGGCATGAGAAATTTTTTATGCTAATAGTTGATAAGGTTATCTGTATAACTTACAATGATGAAGGAGAATGTGAAGTAGAGATTGGCAATGCCATCGGGTCGTTAGAAAATGTCATTCCATGCTACCCTGATACCCAATGGGCTAGGTGGCAAAGGTGGTGTCATCGCATGACTTACTCCGGTGAGGCAACATGAAAAGATGGAAAATACTAAGTCATTGGGATAACTTAAACCATCGATGAAAGGTGTTTTAGGTTACACTATTACTTGATGAGAAGGACAAGTTGGGCATGGAGAAGGAGACTTGATTGGGATGAGTTACACTGATCAAAGACCAAGTCATTGGGATATCATCACCTCATTGGGAGAAGACACTTTTTGTTACACCTACACCCAATGAAAAAATAAAGATAGGTGTGATCAAGGAGATCTCATTGGGGAAATGTATGCCGATAGACCGGGGCAATAAAAGATACATAAGTGTGAAGGCGATGACATCGGGTCATCGGAGAAACCTAAAGTGAGTTGTTCTGATGCCTAAATAGGTGACCCGATGTAACAAACAATATGCAGACCATGAAAGAGGACTCATCGAGATGACTTAAACCATCAGAGTAGCGTATTTAGAATTATGTCGATACCTAATGGGCAGAATGCCATAGAGGTAAAGAAGGAGGGTATATCGGAATGACCTATGCCAATGAGATATAAAGGTAAAGATAAAGCCTATCTAGAAGGTAGAGCCATCAAGGAAGTTATAAACATTAGAATTACAACAAATGAGCTACACCGATACTCGATGGAGTGATCGATCAGACCTATGCCGATGAAAAGGATGGGTGGCACCAAGTGATTGAATTATCAGGAGGAGTTATGACGACTAGCCATTGAAAATCTGATCTTAACGAATCCACCCGCTATTATTAATACAGGCAATAGATAGCTCTGTGCTTACACGAGGTGAATCACAACACCATTTTAATTGAGTAAATGCTCCTAAAGTATCAAATCTATATATAGAAGTTGGTATAAGGAATTGGCATAGCAAACTGAAGCTAACTACAGGATCAGACACTGAGTGACAAAAGGATCAATAAGGTCAAAAAATTGATTGACACTCATCAAAGATTCATAGCAAAGTTAAATCTTGAATATGAAGAATTTAAAGAGATTGTTAATCATGGATTTCCAGGCGTCGTAGATGATACATGGTTATAAAGGACAAACACTAGTGGATTACAAAATGCAGATCTCTACTCAGTTTAGCCCTTAGCATTGCCCATGTGGATACATCGGATATGAATGAAATAGGGGAACAGGTTGAGAGTTTTGTCAGAGAAGAGATAGTAGTCAGACCCATTATCTTCAACACCTGCACATATAAAGATGAAGGATATCTTTGATATATCTAGAAATATGGTCAGTGGCTGGATGGAAAGAATTAGTCTATGTCATTGTAATTTATTTTGTTTATAACAATTAGGGAGTCAGTTAGGTTTCTGTTAGTTTTAGTTTGTACTAATGAAAGGGTGTGTCCTTTCATTCATATCTTTTGATTCATATATATATATAGAGTCATTTTGTAATCTCGAGGGGACAAAACATAAGAAAAACTACTATTTTCATATTATCTGTTGGAACTAGTAGTGTTATGTAAAACAGGTCTATAGAAATGAAAATTCATTTTGTGCAAGAAAGTGTATCAAAAGTACCTATGAGTCTGTAGTTTTTGTATACCCATTATTCCAAAAATTAATATAAAAGATTTGTTGTTTTTATCTTCAAATCGTTTCATGTTATATGATGTTGATGAGTTAAAATATTTTGGATAAATCTGAATAAGGTTTGTTATAGTGTTTTATCACTTGTTGTTATATAGATAATAGAATTGTTTTTGTTGTTCTTATAACATACATTGAAGTCATTGTAGTGATAGTCTTGCATACTTGTGAGTTTTCTCAAACTATCTCCAAGGACCACAAACATTTGTCCATTAAGTAACATGTAAATTGTCAGATAAAGCACTGGTCTATTATTAGTTTTCTGTGAGTAAATTTGGTGTGCACAAAGTCCTCAATAGAGAAACATATTACTAGTTTCTACTAGCATTGTTCTTTCATAATTACTCATGGTTCCAAAAACATTCTTTAATGAGATTTATTCATTATCAATTATATTCAAGTTTTCAAATTAAAGCAAGTTAAAAGAACATAATAAAGCATAGTTGCAAGAAACATTTTGTCATTGTTGTAAACAACTAATTTGACAGGTATAAATTCACTATAAAGAAATCTCTTTATGCTTTGGAGATTGGGGTATACCCACCTTAGTGGAGCCTAAAGTGCAGGGGAATTTGGTCTTTGACCATTCATGTTCATTGGTGAAGGATGATTGGATCAGTTAGGGATTTGGAAAGTCCCTTTGATTTCCAATTTGTGGTTTTGGGAACCAACAACATCATTGCCAATCTTATTGTCATCCCTATTAATGTAGCCAGCTAAAACATAATCAATATAACAAAGGATAATCATAAATAAACACAAGTCTGGATCAAATGTTCTTCATTATTCTTCTCTGCAAACTCCAACCATTCTTCCATTACAATGAAAAATTCTTTATTTTTAACAATCACCACAAATTACCTTTTTGGGCAGAATTTTACAAAATCCAAAATTTGCCATTTATGGAAATTTTTAAATATATCCCAAAAATCATGAAATCTTCTGTAAATCTTTAAAAAATTCCTATGGCACAAATTGCCAACTTTCTAACCCCATGAATATTATGAGTTCAAAAATAACTAAAAAACCAACTTTCTAAAAAACCAAAAAAGAAAGTAAAAGCCAATTTTGAGGCCTTAGATGAAGGAATCCGGCCCTAAAAATTTGAATTTTTGGAGGCCCTACTAAACTGGGTTCTCTCAGCAATCCAATCAACTCCTCAAGATACATGTCCACGTAAAATTTTAGCCCAATCGGACAACCGAGTCAAAAGTTATGACTTCGTGAAGTCCCTGCATCACCTATCCTGCCAAGGAGCATCCTCCTTAGAAGCTTTCACAGCCTGGTCTTTCTCTATAGAGTCACTTATATTATCAACCTTATCCTTATTAGGAGCATCCTCTTGAGGATAAATCATAGCCTAGTTCTTCTCTATAGAGTCTCCCTTCAAACTATTATCAACTAAAACCTTCTCAGGAACCTCCATTTGAGGGTAAATCACATCTTGCACAATCTCATTGGAGTCACCCTTCTTACCTTCTTGTGGATCCATAGAATGAATAGAGGAGACCTTATCCACCTTGTGCACCTACATTTTTCCTTATTCCTCAACCACCTTATACTTAGGCTTCCAAACCCTAGAGCCATGAGTGTTGGGCACATCTTTCTTACTGTTTTGAGGCCATTTCTTCACCCAATGTCCAAATTTTTTGCACACGAAGCAAAAAAAAGGTAGCAATTTATATTCAATAATATAGATAAGTTCAACCAGGGTAGGAAGGTCTTTGGATCTATTGATAACCACACATTAGTGAGCATACCATTCTTTTCCTAGCTGCAATCATAGGAATGATCGAGAGGAGTTCACCAAAACCTCCAGCAATACCCTTAAAGATATCCTCATGTCAGTGTTCTAATGGAAGCCCCAACACAACTTCAAAGAAAGAATCAAACATATCCATATTGGAAGTCCACTTTTGTAGGATAAGAGTAGATCTCCCAAGGACCCATGGACCCCCACATAGAATAGCCGAAATATCCATAGCACAAGAGAAAGAAAAGGAGAAAAAACCTCTTGGAAGAGTAGAAACTTCAACTTGTCCTTTTAGCTTCCATCTTTTGCTAACAAAAACCCTAACCAGATCAATGTTGGATCTCGATCCAAAGAACTTACCAACAAGAGATAGCTCCATCAAAGACATGTCATGATCAATAACTTGATCTGGAATTAAAATAGCTAACTTCATGTTGTCCTTACCAAAGATAACTAACATAGGAGGGAAGGAAGACTTTCTTGTTAGTTTGACCAAAAAAAAGAAGCCTAGCGATTACCCATGACACTCATAAGAAAAGAACACTCCATAGCCCCTATGACCGGTTGCTCAAAATGAGGACCTCGTGAATCAACATTGTCACATGGATTCTTTATGGTTAACCCTGCATTAGGGGCCCCATCTCTCGGGTCCACCTGAAACCCTATTTTCAGGTCCCCAACATCTTCAGAGTCATCCTCCCCCAGCTTGTCTACTCCGCCAACTGGAGTAGAGGCACCAACTCCAAGTTGACCTTGGGGAAAACTAGTACCAACTGAGAAACCCATCAAAACCCTTTTGCCACCATCTTGAAACCCTTGTTCCAGCTCCGCTCTAAGTTAAGATTGTTATCTCTTATATTATAAGGTTACTCCTTAAGCAATATTTTAATTATTTTAATGTTGTCTTAAGTATTGTATTTTAAGCTCCATAATGTAAGCTTTGAGCCTCCACATAAGAATAAGAGGTTAAAGGTAGCTAGAATGTAAAGAATCATACATAGTGAGATTTATTTTTTAAATGTATAATACCTCACTTTGATAATACCTACCCACCTCATGTAACAAAGAAAAATAAAATTAATCTTAAATGTAAACATTGGGAATTGCTAAAAAGGCACTAGTTTTGAGCTATCCTTAAAAGCTTTTTATTTTTTTCCTCTTACTTTAAGACTTATTAAAATTAAATTTTAGTTTGCTTCCAAACAAATGAGAGGAGTAAATAATTCTTTCAAAAAGAATGCCAAAGGAATGCCCGTAATCATTGGAATTTGTGAATGCTAAACAAATAGTCAGCAAGCCAACATAATAAGGAACAATATTAGTGAAGCCATAATGTAGTCTTATTCCTCACCCAATCTTTTCTCATGCATCGATATTCTTTGCAACATTTAGAGATATATTTTTATTGGTTATCGAGTGTATAAATCAAGTGGAATAAATTAAATATGTATGAATATATACTACCAGTGTTTCATGTAAATTTATTTTAAATTTCTCACTTAAGACTGATAAATTTAAACCCCATTAGATATAAGAAGCTGATTTTGTAATTCCAAAGTTTCATTTCCATAGGTATGACAACAAACTCAATTTGTGAAATCAATAAATCAATAGTTAGTATAAGCACAAATTTCCAACAAATCTGTAGTTCCAAAATGAAGAAAGTGTTCAAAGCTAGGAGTACAATAATTAAAATTGGTAACTACTAAGATATTAGTGCATATTCCATCTGACACTACAATCTAGAACACTAATGGACCACGAACCTTTTATTTAATGCTAGGTAGAGGTCATTCCAAATCATGAATGCTAATATGGTTGTGGTACGTAGGTATTTCTTAGCTTTCTAGGACTCATCAAATCGCTAATAAATGAATTCCAACTTTTCAGAGATTGTAGTCCAAAGTGCACTACTGCCATCTTTACATACAACTACCATAGCATGGGTGGTTCTTAATTAGATTGTATACCATTCCAATCTATGTCAAACATAGCAGTCTACAAGGCACCAAGGGAGACTATTTGGGTAGCAGTATCTATAGAAGATGGATTTCACTAAGTTGCACACTAGGATGGAATGATATGATGCCTACACTAGGAAATTATCAACTAATAGATGCAACCTGTGTAATGCCTCTCCTACAATGAACAGAACAAGGGCTGGGAATTACAAAGTGTTCTTTAGTGATCAATAGAATTTATTGATTAACAATTATCACTCCCCTCATTCTCTCCTAATTTTCATTTTTTCCTTGGTTACAAGTTCTCTCATAGCTGGTACTCAAAGTAGTTAAAGGTGGCAGAGGTTAACCTTGCTAGATCGGAACACAAAGGTGTCACAAAACACCAACTTCTTTAGATAAAATATTGTAATTTATTGTCCTAGCCACTGAATAGCCTCTAATGGATATCTCCCCACCTACCTATCAAGAGAGAGCTAAAGCAAGATATCCTAGAGAAGATTTGGTTGGGATCTCCATCCCAACAACCCTTGATGTGAACTCCAGATTGGTAGTAGAAATTAATTTGGTAGGTAGGTTTTTCTAATTGGAATTTTGGGGGGAATTTTGAATGGACAACAAAGTGACAAAAGGAGAGAATATTCTTCAGTCATTTTTTAGTTCAAAGAGGAGTTAGAGAAGAGATCTCCAGTAGAGAGAAGTGCAGCTCTAGACTGAGTAGAAGAATTTTACAGTAGCAGCCTGTGTGTGAGTATTTTGTCAGTTGAGTAAGATAGGTGCTGACTATATGGTGTGTCAGTTGAGCAGTAATTCCTCCTGATTGTGAATAGCTCCAAGTGAGAATTCGTGTTTGTAGTGAGCTCAAAGTACCTCCATTTTTTCTAGAATAGAGCAACTCATGATCACTGCCTGTAGGATTTGAAATTTGTAGTTAGTGTTTAAAGTTTGTTTCATATTTTTTAATTTCCAGCTAGTTTAATTGAAAACAAATATAGCTTGCATGCCTCCTTGTATGTTTTGAATTTATTCCTATGGGTATGTTCCTAGCTATTTGGGAATTGAGATAGCAGTCTCTATGTATTATTTGGGTCCATCCAGCTTGAGAGATTCTGATCTCTCCACATAGTATCACTGCTATAGAGCCCCTAAATCTTTGTTTTTGGGAATTTGTGTTTTCTGGGTGTTTGATTTTTATGTGTAAGAGCTGGCAGCAACCTTCATCCTTTAATGGACAAAATTATGATGTTTGGTCCAAGAAGATGAAGAGCATCATGGTTAAAAACAATTTGTGGGAACTTTGTGCAACTGAGTTCGTTGATACTACTGATCTAGCTTAGTATGTTGCACTCACTAACAATCATAAAAACTAGTTGAGGGAAACAAGAAGAAAAAATGCTAAGGTATTGAGTTTGATTGAAGTAGCCTTGATAGAGGCCATATTTCCCAAAATAGTAGTAGCTAACTATGCTAAGGAAGCATGGGAAATCCTCCAAACTAGCTACAAAGGGACTAACAAAGTTGGATTGGTTAAGCTCCAAATGCTTAGAGGAGATTTTGAGACTCTTCAAATGAAGGACATTGAGTCCATTTCAGAATTTCATACAGAGTCTCTAGTTTGCTGAACCAACTAAGGTCAAATGGAGAAACCATGGAGGAGTAGAGGATTGTGGACAAAATCCTCCAAATTTTGCCATCAAAGTTCGATGCAATAGTGATTGTGATTGAAGAGGCAAAGGATTTGTCATTTTTGATAGTTGATGAGTTGGTGGGTTCTCTTAAAACCCATGAGCAACACCTAAATAGGTTTTCTACTTCCCAAGAAAAATATTTCAAAGCTCAAGCCATTGCAAGAGGCAGGGGGAGAGGAAGAAGTGGTAGGAGTTCAAGAGACAGAGGTTGTGGTAATGAAGATAGCTCTGGAAGAGAAAACAACCAAAAGGGAGTGAGCAGCTCTTACACCAACTCCAAACAAGGCAAGATGAACAACAAATCAAATCAGAGATATGACAACAGAAATATGGAGTTCTTTAACTATCATAAGTTTGGGCATTATGCTAGAGATTGCTGGGAAATCAAGGTAACCAGCCAAGGCAGGGTGCTAATGTGGTTGATGTGAATGTGGGTGAAAGTAATCAATCCATAGCCTTCATCAATTCCCAGCCCTGAAGTTTGGTATTTGGACAGTGGTTCTAGTAACCACATGAGTGGTAATGAGTGTTTGTTCTCATTTATTGATAAGAATGTCAAGTTTGAGATCAAAATGGGGAAAAATGGAATAGTTCCAGTTGTGGGAAGAGGATCTATTATGATCCACACCAAGCAAGGTGAGAAGAAGGAGATTGAGAATGTTTACTTTTCTCTAGGCATTAAACATAATCTCATGAGTGTTGGTTAGCTGATCCAAAATGGATACAAGTTGTTGATGGAGAAGGGTGAGTGTGTCATTTTTGACAAAAATGGGAGTAAGAAGATAGTTACAGTAGTTCAAATGACAAAGAACCAAATATTTCCTTTGAGAATAGAGATGTGTTTCTCTTCTTGATCTAGTTCTGTACCTCCCAAGAAAGCATGTATAGCAATGTATTAGTTGAAGGCCCTCAAGAGAAGCATTCAAGACCCTTCCAAGATGTGGCATCTCAGGTATGGACACTTGGGTTATGCTAGTTTGAGTTTATTGTTCAAGAAAAGAATGGTAGATGGTTTACCAAGTATAGAAGAACCTAGTAGCAATTCCGAGGCTTGCATTTTGGGTAAGGAAAATAGGCTTCATTTTCAAAAAGGCAACTCAAGAAGGGAAAGAGAACCATTGGAACTGGTGCATACTGATTTGGTTGGCCCTATACAAACTTTATCTATTGGTAGCAACCAATATTTTATGACCTTTATTGATGATTTCAGTCGAAGAACATGGGTTTATTTTTTGAACCACAAATTTGAATCTTTTGATAAGTTTTTGTTGTTTAAAGCCTAAGCTAAAAAGGAGAGTAGACATAGCATAAAGGTCCTAAGGTCAGATCATGGAGTAGAGTATACCTCCAATGCTTTTGTCAATTTTTGCGGGCAAAATGGCATAAAGAAGGGGCTAATAGCCTCATATACTCTATAGAAAAATGACATGGCTAAAAAAAGAATAGGACCATTGTTGAAATGGAAAAGCACATGCTTAAGGAAAAGGGATTTCCAAATGAATATTGGGGTGAGGCTGTAGCAACAATAGTTTATTTGATAAATAGAAGTCCAACCAAGGTGGTTTGTGACAAGATTATACAAGAGGTGTGGTCTAGGTGCAAGTGGATGGTTGAGCACCTTAGAGTTTTTGGATGTGTGGCATATGCTCATGTGCCAAAGGAGAAGAGGCATAAATTAGATGACAAGGGTGAGAAATGTATTTTCACAAGCTATAGTGTTGAGTCCAAGGCATGTAGATTATACAACCCCGTCACCATAAGATCATCATTAGTAGAGATGTTGAGTTCTTGGAGAATCAGTCATGGGATGTCTCAGTGGATACATCTTCATCCACCTCACAAAGTGTGCCCATTGATGATGATGATGAGTATGAAGATTGGGATGAAGATCTTGACAACTCCTAACAGATCATGACAACTCTTGATGTGGAGAGGCACTCTAGCAGACTATCATAGAAATCTCAGCATTCAATGAGCAATAAATAGTTTCATACAACTCATAAGAGCTCCCAATAGCTCCAGACAACTCTTGACAGAAACAAGCAGAAAAGCAAGGAGCCAGAGGTATCCAGAGAATTGGCTCCTGAATGCTCCTGATGGTACAAATTAGAGTTTGCACAACAAAGCAGCAATAATAGTGAGAGTTTAGACCCACTCTTGCCTCCCTAGTGCCAAAGAAGACCAGGATTCTAAGGGAGATCTACCAAGATGAAAGGTATAATGATGGGTTTGATGAAAAAGTAAAGTTTGCATTATTTTCTCATAGTGATCTGATTTATTTTGAGGACTCTATCAAATAGGAGAAATGGTGTGAGGCCATGGATGAGGAAATAGATGCAATGAGAGGAATGACACTTGGGAGTTAACTAACTTGTCTCCCAACAAGCAATTCATTGGGGTTAAATGGGTCTACAAGACCAAGAGCAATGCCAAAGGAAAAATAGAGTGCCACAAGGAAAGATTAGTGGTGGTACAAATAGCAGTTTGGTAGAGACTATGATGAGATGTATTCCCCCTGTTGCAAGATTGGAGACCATGCAAGAAGTCATAGCTATTGCAGCCTAACAGACATGGAAGGTATTTCAAATGGATGTGAAGTTTGCTTTCCTTAATGGAGTGCTGAAAGAAGAAGTTTATGTGGAGCAGCCACTTGGTTATGAGGTTCCAGGCCATGAAGGCAAGTTATATAAGCTGAAGAAGGCTCTTTATGGGCTGAATAAAGATCCATGGGCATGGTACAACAAGATTGACTCATACTTGACGAGCAATGGATTTGGAAAAAGCAATGGTGAGCCCACTCTTTACATCAAGACAACTAATGGTAAGATTCTCATTATTGTATTGTATGTTGATGATTTAGTTTTCACTGGGGATGATGAATTCCTCATTGTTGATTTTAAAGAGGCCATGAAAAGAGAGTTTGAAATGACAAATTTAGGTCTCTTGAGGTATTTTCTAGGCATATAAGTAAAAAAAATGCATGATGGTATTTTTATATCTCAATAAAGGTATGCTAATGAGATCTTGAAGAGATTTAGAATGTATGGTAGCAAGCCTGCACCAACACCAACAATCGTAGGTCTTAAGTTGAGCAAGAAAGATTGTAGCAGCAGCATTGATCTGACCAGGTACAAGAGTTTGGTTGGAAGTTTAATGTATTTAACAACAATTAGGCCTAATATAATGCATGCAGTGAGTCCAATTTCCAGATTTATGGAGAATCCAAATGACACTCATTGAAAAGAGAGTAAGAGAATCCTAAGGTGTGTGAATGGAACCAAGAGATAGGTCATTTTGTATAATGTTGTGAATGATGTTAAGTTGATTGGTTACATAGATAGTGATGGGGTAGGAAGTGTAGATGATATGAAGAACACATCCAGGTATGTGTTTCATTTGGGTTCAGGTATAATCTCATGGAATTCTAAGAAGCAACCCATTATTGCCCTATCAACAACTGAGGTTGAATATATAGCAATGACTACAACAGCATGTCAAGCTATTTGGCTTAGAAGAATCTTAGCAGATTTGAAGGAAGAAAAATAGGATGGAACAACAATCTTTTGTGATAATGTTTCATCAATTGCATTAAGCAAAAATCCTATGTTTCATGGATGAAGGAAGCACATTGAAATTAGGTATCACTTCATTAGAAGTTTAGTTGATAATGGTAAAATTAAATTTGAATTTTGTAGGTCTGGGCAATAGCTAGCAAACATTTTCACCATGCCACTGAGAAGAGACAGTTTCAAGCACCTAAGGAGAAATCTGGGTGTAGTTGATTTAGATTTTGATTGAGTTTGTTGGCTAAGGACAAAGGGGGAGTGTTGGAATTTATCATCTTATCCACTAAATAGCCCCCAACAGATATCTCCCCCCTATCTATCAGGAGAGAGCTGAAGAAAGACAACTTGGATAAGATTTGGTTGTGATCTCCATCCCAACAACCCCTGACATGAACTACAGATTGGTAGTAGAAATTAATTTGGTAGGTAAGTTTTTTGAATTGGAATTTTGGGGGGAATTTTAAATGTACAGAAAAGTGACAAAAGGAGATAACATTATTTAGCATCATAAAATTGTGACTCTTGCAATTTTCGACCATATTAGGGTCTTCACATTGGAGATTGAATCCCCAAACTCGATCGAAGACCTGAGACTTGCTCAATCCCCAAAAAACTATACTTTTTGCACTTTACACTGCCCAAAACTTGTTTTCTATCTTGGATAAGGGTAGGATAGGGGCATGGTGCCCTTGTCACCTCTAGGACAGGGATGTGGTGCCCCTGTCCTTGCTCTATTTTGGGCCCCTTCCAATCAAACTTTGCATTGGGCTTTGCATTTGGAAATCGGGAAGAGTTTCCCTATGTCGGCCTATGACAAAAATTTAGTTCAATAACCGTAATTGATGAATATATAAGTCATATTTTCCCTCCCATTTGCATAAGTTTTTAGATATACAAGTATTCAAGCATTCGAGCATTCGATCATTCAAGCATCCTTTAAAACATTGAGCATCTCAAGTCTCCTTTCCAGGCGAGGTCTTGCATTCAAGTCAAGGATTCAACCATTGAAGAGGAGATTCCTTTCATCATTCAATTCCATACAAGCAATTAGACTTTGGAGGTAACTTTGTAAGAGCCTTACAAATTTGGGGAACTCAACAAGTTAACTTGTTGAAGAGATAAAGTCTTTAATGCATAAATAGAAGACTTTCTTCAAAATTTGAGAAGTGACTTCCCCAAATTTAGGGATGTGATATGATTAGAATAATTTAAGGCCAATTGATTGGGATTAGAAAGGTTCTAGAAGAATGATTAGGAGATTAATGGAAAATATAGGAGAATGCAAGTGGGCCCGTAGATTTTTGATTTATTTTTAAAATAAAGTGATTTATTCCAAAAAGGTAGATGACAACTTGCAAATTTGAAGATATTTAAATAAATTTGATTTATTTAAATTGGAGAGGGTTTTTAATTAAAATGTAATTTTAATTAAAGGGGAAAGGGATATTTAATTAAAGGGTTGGATGTGGATAGATAAATTTAATTAAATAAATTGAATAATTCATTTAATCAAATAGATGAAAGTGGGGGAATTAATTAAATAAGATTTTTTTGATGAATAGGCCTTCTCTATTAGTTAAAAATATTAAAGTACATATTCACAAAAAAGGTCGGGGGATACAAGATCAAATAAAATTAATATTCACAAAAAAAGGTTGGGGGATACAAGATCAAATAAGTATTAATTAAATAAGATTTAATTAATAGAGGAATGTGATATTAATGAATTAAATTAATATTAAATATTTATTTAACTAGATGGTCAGATTTATGCGTCTACAAACTAATTTGACAGTCCAACCTTTGGGTAATCATATAAGTATATAGATATTGTTAGGGTGCATAATAAAAGACGCTAAAATAACAATTCATGATAACACAAATATTTAACGTGGTTAACCCAATGTGGGTTACATCCACAGAGAAACAACCATCCACTTTCTTTTATCATCCAATGAAGAGAAAATTACAATTTGATGATATTTTACATTACACAATCAATTATTTATCAATCCCTTTTTGACAATATATAAAGTTCAGTTTACCTACCAAGATAATAGCCAACTTAATCATTAAATAATGGTCACTATTTTAAATTTAGGCCCAACGACATGATTAGTTGTCACATACTAGCAATCTTTGACTTGGAGACTAATCGGGCTTCACATTGAATAATTTCCCACTTAGAGACCGATCTTGTAGTAATACCATTGCACCTATAGCTCACATTTGATGTATTATTGAATAGAGATATTTTTATGTGATTTCTAATCATACATTCACTAGGAAAGTCTATACGAGTGGTGTTGAGAAAGGTGTGTAGGCATGTAGAAGAGGAGTTAAATATTTTATAAAAGCATTTACTTATTGTTCTAGGAGTGATTGGAGGTGAAAAGCATTTCTTACATAGGCACATCTACTACACAATTTTTTATGTGTTTCAAATGCAAACATGAAGTTTCACAAAATCTTGCCTTCAAAATTAGGGTGTACTTCCATTAGGCCATCTCCCTTGTGATGGATCCAGCAATAAGTTTTTTTCAAATTGAGAAAGATATTTTCTAGTTGTCATTTATAATACTCAACTTTTGCACTTGATTAGTATGGGATTAGAGGTTGTATCTCATTGTTTCATATTACTTTTTTGGAGTTCCCCATTGTACTATGATAGAAACAAATTTGAATGTTGATCTAGTCATTATGTAGCTGAAAAAGAGAACTTTCAATAAGTTTATCTTTAGAGGTTTTGACCTCAATGCACTTTCAGACATGTGCTCCGATGATCTCATTAAGCTCTTTCATGCCCATTCTCGAACAAGGTTCCATCAAAGCTTGTAGAGGAAGCCAATGGCCTTGTTCAAGAAACTGTGCAAATCTAAGTGTGAAATACTTCAAGGTGAAATGTCAAAAACAATTAAAATAATTTCTAAAATATTATTATTATTCTTAAAATATTACTAAAAGCATCATTGGTGTATACAATGGGAATTCCTTCAACCATGTAAAAATCAAGCCTAAAATGATAATACATTATCTCATAGATTTATTAATTTATATAATCTTATGAAGCATGGATGTCCTGACATTAGTGACACCTACTCATCTTGGCTCATTCCTCTAGAATAGGGTTCTTTTGGAGGATGTTGGCACCGAATGATGGATGATTTCTTTGTAGATAAGTGGTTTGGTGTAGAGTTAGGTATGGATGGTTGCCCAAAGAGTCACAAGATTGTGATTGAGAATTATACCCTTACAACCTAGTGAAGAGACAACTTGGTGGATGGTTGTCGAATAATTTAATGTTTGTGATTCAAGATTTGAGAGAAGGAGAACTCGAGGATTCAACTCATAGCTCTACCTTTATGAGGGTCATGAGGAAGCTTGGTGGAGTTCCACTTGATTCAAGACTTGGTTCTTTGGGGAAAGATCTTTTCTCATATATATTTATTTTATGTATTCAACAAGTTTTTTTGTGTAAGCCTTAAGGAGGGTCTCTTGTCTAGGTGAAACTTGATGTTTGGATATTATATTTGTAGGAACAATTTAATAAGCCGTAGAATATTAGCATAAATATTATTTGTTCCATTGTTATATTATAGTTACATATAACTATTCATTCACTCTTGTATAAATTTCTCTAGGCATGCATCAATAAAATTAGATTTCATCCTATAGCTTCTACCTTCACTGTCACAACCCTCCTTTATCACTTTTGGATTTAAAATACAAACTCTATTATATTCTTTGGTTAAGCTATTTAAATGATTGAATGAATATTATAAAAGGATAAAATAATAAAACTCACACACACACATGGAAAATATACATTTTTCTTAATTATTTATTTAGTTTTCCTCATCCAATTATGGCACATGTTGTAGGAAGAATAAGAAGCTTCTAGAGGATTCTCCACCACCTTGCATGTAACTCCTCCCACTAAGTCTAAGCAATTTGCATGAAGTCCAAAATTGGGAAAGAATCTTTTTTTTTAATTAAAATTATAGATAGTGGAATAGAGGGATTTTTCTTATAAATGATATGCAAGTTTTCAAAAATGGGAGTTGGTTATTCCATAAATAAATTCTTCTCACAAGAAATTTTTTTTTTTGTAGTCATATTTCATTTTTGAAAATAGCTAAGATTGCCTTGGAAGATTTCTTTCAAGTTTGAAGGATCAAGGGAGGCTAATTGAAGGATTCATAGGGGATTCTACATCAATTGCAAGCATCCAGGTTCTTTTTATTTACTTTTATTTTATTTTGAATCATGCATCTTATTCTTGTTGCGAATTAGATTAGATCAATTTGTTCAATTTCCTTGATGAGAATCAAATCAATTTATTTCAGTTTCTTACTGAGAACTAGATTAGATCAATCTTTAGTCATCTCTTTGTTTTGTTTTGAATAGAAATCTGAATCTCATCCTTTTAATAGATCTCACTGTGAATAATCCTCTGTGATATTCTCATTTCATTTCATTATCTGGTTATATATATATATATATATATATATATATATATATATATATATATATATATATATATATATATATATATATATATATATATATATATATATATATATATATATATATATATATATATATATATATATATATATATATATATATATATATATATATTCTCTGTGAAAATTAGCTGAAATGAAAGGATAGATTTTGCTGTGAATAATCCTCTGTGATATTCTCATTTGATTTCATTATCTGGTTATATAAATTTTTTTGTGAAAATTAGTTAAAAAGAAAGGATAGATTTCACTACGATTATTTCCTCTTTGACTATTCTAAATCTCTCTCAGTGATTATTTTAAATCTCTATGATTATTTCCTCTATGGTTATTCTAAAACTCTCCCTGTGATTATTTTTGAATCTCCCTGTGAGTTGAACAAAGTCCTCTCTGTGAATATTAGTTGAATAAATCCTCCTGTGAATACTGGAAATGAATCCTGGAAATGAACAATTTCCGTGTGAAGTCTGGAAATAAACTCCCTCCCTGTGAATGCTAGATAAAGCTCTCTCTCTCTCTCTCTCTCTCTCTCTCTCTCTCTCTCTCTCTCTCTCTCTCTCTCTCTCTCTCTCTCTCTCTCTCTCTCTCTCTCTCTCTTTATAAATGATAAACTCCTATTTACTGTGATAATCAATAAAAAAAATAAAAATTATTTGATCATCTATTTTTGTTCTTACCTTCATAAATAAATCTCTTTTTTTTTTTTAAGGAAATACGAAACCATATATATATATATATATATATATGATTAACTTATCATTTTCATTTCATTCAGAATTCTATCTTCTTCTTTGGAGTTTGAAGCTAGTGAATTCCCCCCCCTCTTCCAATGTAATGCATGAAAAGTGTTTGAAGGGAAATCCGTAGTTAAACTCTCATCTCTCCTTGGAGGGAAAGGGTAGCTTTCCTGTTGATCTCTCATTCACACTTTTTTCCCCCACCATTACAAATATATATTTGTCCCTTAATATCCTTAGTAGATTTAGGTAATGAGTGACAAAACCTATGTCACCATTACATCCTTTACATTCTTTTCAAAAACTTTTATGCTATTTTGTATATATATATATATATATATATAAAGTTATTTTGAATGTTTAGGCACAGTCTTCAAAAAATGTCTGAAGACATGATGGCAGCATGTAGGGCAGGGTAGCGGTACCCCCCACTACCCTGCGGTCACTATAAGTGGCCGCAGGGGAGTGGAGGGGACCATAAGGCCCCCTCAACCCTGCGGGCCTGCACATGCAGGACCGCAGGGGGGTGATGGGAGCCATGGTCCCCACTCCCCCATTTGCAAATAATACATTGAATTCGTTATTTATTTATTTTTATTTTGTAAATATTTTTTTTTAATCTTTTAATATGTAAATTAGAAATTTTTAGTAAGTACCTTGGGATTAAAGTTAATTGCTTAGATTTTTTTTAATTTTTAATTGTTAAATTTATAAAATATTAAATTCCTTCCTTAGTATAAATTTTAGGAAAGTTTATAAATATTGGGGATTATTCATGATTAAAGTATCTTTAGTAAATTTTATATTCGTAAATTATAATGGACCAATTCTTTTAACTAGAATCATTCATTCCATATAAGATCCATTCGGCACTTAGTTGGCCTTTAGCAATTAATTCACATTAATATAATTTGAATCGAATGCCTAAATTAATCACTATTTTTGGATTGCTCAATTATGTACGCAAGTTACACTATTCTTATATCATGCAAATTTCTTATAGATCAACTTCATTTTATTTGACAATATCATGCAAGTACACATGTAATTAGTAATATGCAAGTTTTTCGTATCTAAGTTGTATTTCAAGTTATGGTTTTATTCTACGTAATTCATCAAGCGGTTATTTCAATCAATTAGAAATTATGCTCATTCAATTAGTAATTGTTTTCAAGCATGATGTTTTCATAGCTTCTTAGTTAGAAAACTAAATAAAGGAAGATGGAAACCTAAACCTAGTAGCATTCGGTATATATGGTGCCTCTGGGTCACACTTACAGGTAATGTCGTTGTGTTGAACTACTGCACTGAACGCCTAATAAAGCTACATCAACTACGTCTGTGGCATCATCCCTATCAATCATCGGGGAGTAATAAGGGTCACTTGGAAGTTAAAATCCAACGGGTGGGTAATCCCCCTTGGTTCTATAATCTAATAAGATAATTTTTTAAATGATTTTTCATCCGTTCAAAGAAACCATAGTAAACCCCCTTTAGGGTTGGTTAAGTAAAACACTTTTATGAATTTGGTTCTTCATTTTGAAGAGATATTAGTGATTGACAATTTGGCCAAGGGTGAGGCTCATGATAGGTGTTAGGATGTAGTTGTTAGGCCACAAGCAATAGGCCATCTTGAGCCTTTGTTTAAGTGCTACCATCGTGGGTAGCAACCGCAAAGAAATTGTCTGGGACATTGACCCTAGAAAGGGTTGCGTACCCACTAATCAGTTTACACTAAACCATAGAATAGAAAATAGAACTACATACTTTACGCCTTGATCTCGTGCCAAAGTGGGTATGTAGGCAGTCTTGGGACAAATTTGTCCCTCGTACTCAGGCGTTTGTGGGTGGGGTCTAGGCTTGGTAAAGGAAGGATTGAGTAAGAATCCTATTTTGAAATATAAAGATAATTAAATTGGAAAAAGTAATTCAATGCACACTTGGAAGGAATCTCGTATGGATTCGCTTGACTTTTTGAGGCTTTAAGCCAAATTTCGAGGCAGAATTCAAGCTTGTATTATGTTATTTAATTACTCCTAAGGACGGAGACCTTGGCGCACTTCTATTAGAAGAGTGTAGTACTTAGTGAGTGGCTCAGGACCTGAATGGTCCCGATGAGTCTAAGTCTCTGGCCAGAGCACCTCCTATCCCAATTGGATAGATGCCTACCCTGTATGGGTAGATGCCTATCCCGTATTGGATAGATGAAATCTTATGTCCTGTATGGACAAATGCCTAACCTGTATGGTTAGATGCTCATCCCGGATGGATGAATGCCTAATCCAAATGGATGGATGCCCAGAGTATGCAATTGAATAAAACATAATGATTAAATTAAACACAAACAAACAAAAAAAAAAAGAATACTCAATTTTGTTGAGTTAATTATGGTGGGTTACTACATGTGGTATCAGAGAAAAGGTTCAAATATAGGCCTTATGCTCACTTCAATTTATTCAACTAAGGGAATGTTTTGCAATGGTAGAAATTAAATTTTAATATCCTAAATCAAGAACTAACTACATAATTTAAAGATAAAAACCTAGAATGGCAAGAGGAAGAGGAAGAGGAAGAGGAAGGGGTAATGGAAGGTGTACTCAGAGTCAAAGGGAAGAAAACCATGAAGAAAACCATGAGGAAGACCATGAAGAGGAATGACACAACCCAAGAAATAACGAAGATGGGGTCCAAGCTATAATCGACCTTCTAACCGAACAAAGAGATAAAATCAACTTCTTGGAACAATCAATGCAGGACCTAGGGAAAGGCAAAATGACTTTGAAAATAGAAGTGGTACCGAAAATGGAAACCCTAGTAGCAATCAAGGGAATATGGTTTGAAATAGAAAGGAAAACAACATATTGGAACTCTCCAAGGACTTAAAGAAAATCACCCCTCCTAAGTTCGATGGGAGGCAAATTGGTGAAGGGACTGAGAATTGGCTAAATGAAATGGAAAAGTATTTTGAGCTAAGAGATTTTAGTGAAACAACCAAGGCTTTATGGGGTTCCTATCAACTCACAGGGGAGGCAGCCAGTTGGTGGACCAACACCAAGGAACAAAATGGGTATAGCAGGGATATGGTCACATGGGATCAATTTGTTCACCACTTCCAAGATAGGTGGCTCCCTCAATTGTTCTTTGATGAGAAGGTGACAGAATTCCATAATCTACGTCAAGAGCCCCTATCCATTCAACAATATTGGGATAAGTTCACCAAATTGCTTAAGTATGTACCTATGTACAAGAAAGATGAAGAAGGCCAAGCAAGGAAGTTCATTTTGGGGTTAAATACCAACATAGGGGTAGAAGTTGACATGTATAGACCCAAAAATATGAATGAAGTACTTGAAAAGTCCCTAAGGAAAGAGAGGAAGATTCAAACACTAGCAGGGCGGAACTATAATGGGAACCACTCATTTAAAAGGAAGCAAGTATTCAATGGAAACACTAATTTCAACAAGGGTCAGAGGAATAATTCTTTCGAAAGAAGACCACCTCCTAATCAATATCAAAGGAATGGAAATAATAATAATAATAATAGGGGAAATAATAATAGAGGCAACTACAACAGGAATGACCAGCAGAACAGGATAACTTATCCACCCAGGGCCAATGAAACAAGGAATGATCCCCCTAGAAATCAAGGTAGGAGGGGTCCTCCAGGTGGATGCTTCATGTGTGGGGGAAACCATTTTGCTAGAGAGTGCCCCAAGATGCAAGGACAGATTAGGGCCAATAAACCCCAACAAGGGCCCCCACAAAGGATTCATGCAGCAGTTAGGAACCGAAGAGGAAGATACCAGAATGTTCCCATGGAAACTACAGGTACACTATTTGAACAACCAATATCAGTTCTAATTGACACTGGATCATCTGAATGTTTCATCTCACCTGAATTAGTAAGCAAATATGCATTAAAAGTTAATCAAATGGAGTCATCATGGACGGTTCAATATGGGGATAAGGCAACTAGGGAAGTAACTAAGTGTTTGCCAAGGGCAAGGGTACAATTTCCTGAGTTTAAAACAAGGGTAGATCTCTATGTGGCACCCCTAGGATTATATGATGTAATTATTGGAATGAGTTGGTTAACAGACCATCAAGCTAATGTGGATTGCTATAACAAAGTTGTTGAATGTTTGGATGATGGGGGGGAAAGGGTCAAAATCCAAGGAAAGTTTAAACCCATTAATATAGAAACCATATCGGCCATGCAATTAAAGAAAGAAAGAAGAAGAGGAGGCCAAATCTATATGGTTGAAATTGATGAAGGAAAAGAGGAAAATACACCAACCTTTGAAAATGCCCCTTTCTTAAAATAATTTAAGGATGTTTTTCTAGAAGAATTACCCGGCTTACCCCCTAAGAGGAAGTTTGACTTTTCTATCGAAGTACTACCAGGAGCCGAACCAATATCAAGGGAACCTTACCGAATGAACACAACTGAATTACAAGAGCTCAAAAATGCAATTAGAGGAACTCTTAGCTAAGGGATTAATAAGGCCAAGTGTATCACCATGGGGAGCGCCAGTCTTATTTGTTAAGAAGAAGGATGGAACCTTAAGGCTATGCATCAACTATAGGATGTTGAACAAGGTCACAATAAAGAATAGGTATCCCTTACCTCGCATAGAGGATCTTTTTGACCAAATGAAAGGAGCAGCAGTTTTCTCAAAGATAGACCTCTGGTCAAGGTACCATCAACTTAGAATTAAGGAGGAAGACATTCCGAAAACAACCTTCAGGACTAGATATGGACATTATGAATTCACCGTAGTTCCTTTTGGTGTAACCAACACCCCAGTTGCATTTATGAACCTAATGAATAGTGTACTACATGACTACTTGGATAAATTTGTTTTGTTATTTCTGGATGACATATTGATTTACTCTAGAAATGAGGAGGAACATTTAGTAAACCTACAAATTGTTTTGCAAAGGTTGAGAGAACATAAGTTATATAGGAAATTGTCCAAATGTGCCTTCTTTGAGGAAAAGATTCACTACCTTGGGCATATAATATCAAAGGAAGGAATAGCAGTTGATCCAGATAAAATAAAGGCAATAGTAGAATGGCCAATCCCTAAAAATGTTTCAGAAGTAAGAAGCTTTATGGGGCTAGCAGGTTACTATAGGAGGTTTGTGGAAGGATTTTCTAAGATAGCAAACCCCATCACCTTATTACAAAGGAAGGGTAAAAGATTTGTGTGGACAGAACAAAGTGATAAGGCATTCCAAATTTTGAAAGGGAAACTAACTTCAGCACCCTTTCTAAAGGTACCAAATCCGAATGGACACTTCACAGTCGTAACTGATGCTTCTATTGAAGGGTTAGGAGGAGTACTTGTCCAAGATGAAGGGGTAGTAGCTTACGAATCCAGAAAGGACAAATCAGATTATGGAAGACCTACTTTGCATGTATTGCATGGACCAACAGAGGAAATGGGAAGAGTACCTACCTCTGGTAGAGTTTTCTTACAATAATACATATCAAACATTTTTGGGAATGGCACCTTTCGAAGCTTTGTATGGTAGACCATGTCGAACACCTTTGAGTTGGGATAGTCTTGAAGATAGAGTAATTGTTGGACCAAATATGTAGAAGGAGATGGAAAGGAAAACTAAGGAAATTAGGCAAAGATTGAAGGAAGCCTCAGATCGACAGAAAAGTTATGTAGACAAAAATAGAACACCAAGGGAGTTTGAGGTAGGAGAGAAAGTCTTCCTAAGGGTTAGGCCACACAAGAGTTCCATAAGATTTGGGAAAAAGACTAAGCTTGCACCCCGTTATGTTGGACCCTTTGAAATATTGGGAAGGATTAATCCAATTGCATACCGGTTGGTCTTACCTCCCCAGTTGAGTCGAATCCATGATGTCTTCCATGTATCTCTTCTAAAAAAATATGTACCTGATGACAAACACATTTTGAATTGGGATGCCTTACAGGTCCAAAAATGGGAGGAATAATGATAGAGCCATTCAGAATCTTGGAGAGGCACCAATGCCAGTTGCGCAACAGAGAGGTTGATCAATGCAAAGTGCAATGGGACCAGTATGATGAAAAAAATGCCACGTGGGAAGATACTAAGGAGATGCAACAGTTGTTTCCTTTTTTGTTTTAATCATGAACTATAGACTCTTTTGGATGCATTCAATAAGTGCATTGGGACGATGCACAAATTAAGGGGGGAAGGATGTCACAACCCTCCTTTATCACTTTTGGATTTAAAATACAAAATCTATTATATTCTTTGGTTAAGCTATTTAAATGATTGAATGAATATTATAAAAGGATAAAATAATAAAACTCACACACACACATGGAAAATATACATTTTTCTTAATTATTTTTTTAGTTTTCCTCATCCAATTATGGCACATGTTGTAGGAAGAATAAGAAGCTTTTAGAGGATTCTCCACCACCTTGCATGTAACTCCTCCCACTAAGTCTAATCAATTTGCATGAAAATTGGGAAAGAATCTTTTTTTTTAATTAAAATTATAGATAGTGGAATAGAGGGATTTTTCTTATAAATGATATGCAAGTTTTCAAAAATGGGAGTTGGTTATTCCATAAAGAAATTCTTCTCTCAAGAAATTTTATTTTTTGTAGTCATATTTCATTTTTGAAAATAGCTAAGATTGCCTTGGAAGATTTCTTTCAAGTTTGAAGGATCAAGGGAGGCTAATTGAAGGATTCATAGGGAATTCTACATCAATTGCAAGCATCCAGGTTCTTTTTATTTACTTTTATTTTATTTTGAATCGTGTATCTTATTCTTGTTGTGAATTAGATTAGATCAATTTGTTCAATTTCCTTGATGAGAATTAGATCAATTTATTTCAGTTTCTTGCTGAGAACTAGATTAGATCAATCTTTAGTCATCTCTCTAGTTTTTTTTAAATAGAAATCTAAATCTCATCCTTTTAATAGATCTCGCTGTGAATAATCCTTTGTGATATTCTCATTTGATTTCATTATCTGGTTATATATATATATATATATTCTCTATGAAAATTAGCTAAAATGAAAGGATAGATTTCACTGTGAATAATCCTCTGTGATATTCTCATTTGATTTCATTATCTAGCTATATAAATTTTTCTGTGAAAATTAGTTAAAAAGAAAGGATAGATTTCACTGCGATTATTTCCTCTTTGATTATTCTAAATCTCTCTCAGTGATTATTTTAAATCTCTGTGATTATTTTAAATCTCTATGATTATTTCCTCTATGCTTCTTCTAAATCTCTCCCTATGATTATTTTTGAATCTCCCTGTGAGTTGAACAAAGTCGTCTCTGTGAATATCAGTTGAATAAATCCTCCTGTGAATACTAGAAATGAATCCTGGAAATGAACAATTTCCCTGTGAAGTCTGGAAATAAACTCCCTCCCTATGAATGCTGGATAAAGCTCTCTCTCTCTCTCTCTCTGTAAATGATAAACTCCTGTTTACTATGATAATCAATTAAAAAAAACAATTATTTGATCATCTATTTTTGTTCTTACCTTCATAAATAAATCTCTTTTGTTTTTTTTTAAGTAAGGAAATATGAAGCCATATCTATATATATATATATATATATAAAGTTATTTCGAATGTTAACATATATATTAACGTCACATTATAGTTATAAAAAAAAACCGCATTCAATGTCATTATATTTTAATGTTTCGGCACAGTCTATGAAAAACATCTGAAGACATAATGGCAGCATGCAAGGCGGGGTAGCGGTACCCCCCCACTACCCTCCGGTCACTATAAGTGGCCACAGGGGAGTGGAGGGGACCACGAGGCCCCCTCAACCCTGTGGGCCTGCACATGCAAGACCACAGGGGGGTGATGGGACCTGTGGTCCCCACTCCCCCATTTGCAAATAATATAATGAATTCGTTATTTATTTATTTTTATTTTGTAAATAGTTTTTTTTAATCTTTTAATTTGTAAATTAGAAATTTTTTGTAAGTACCTTGGGATTAAAGTTAATTGCTTAGATTTTTTTTAATTTTTAATTGTTAAATTTATAAAATATTAAATTCCTTCCTTAGTATAAATTTTAGGAAAGTTTATAAATATTGGGGATTATTCATGATTAAAGTATCTTTAGTAAATTTTATATTCGTAAATTATAATGGACCAATTCTTTTAACTAGAATCATTCATTCCATATAAGATCCATTCGGCACTTTGTTGGCCTTTAGCAATTAATTCACATTAATATAATTTGAATCGAATGCCTAAATTAATCACTATTTTTGGATTCCTTAATTATGTACACAAGTTACACTATTCTTATATCATGCAAATTTCTTATAGATTAACTACATTTTATTTGACGATATCATGCAAGTACACATGTAATTAGTAATATGCAAGTTTTTTGTATCCAAGTTATATTTCAAGTTATGGTTTTATTCTACGTAATTCATCAAGCGATTATTTCAGTCAATTAAAAATTATGCTCGTTCAATTAGTAATTGTTTTCAAGCATGATGTTTTCATAGCTTCTTAGTTAGAAAACTAAATAAAGGAAGATGGAAACCTAAACCTAGTAGTGTTCGGTATATATGGTGCCTTTGGGTCACGCTTATGGGTAATGCCATCGTGTTGAACTACTGCACTTAATGCCTAATAAAGCTACATCAACGACATCTGTGGCATCGTCCCTATAAATCGTCGAAAAGTAATAAGGGTCACTTGGAAGTTAAAATCCAAGGGGCGAGTAATCCCCCTTGGTTCAATAATCTAATAAGATAATTTTTTAAATGATTTTTCGTTCGTTGAGAGAAACCATAGTAAATCCCCTTTAGGGTTGGTTAAGTAAAACGCTTTTATGAATTTGGTTCTTCATTTTGAAGAGATATTAGTGATTGACAATTTGGCCAAGGGTGAGGCTCATGATAGGTGTTAGGATGTAGTTGTTAGGCCCAAGCAATAGGCAATCTTGAGCCTTTGTTTAAGTGCTACCATCATGGGTAGCAACCGCAGAGAAACTGTCTGGGACATTGACCCCAGAAAGGGTTTCGTACCCACTAATCAGTTTACACTAAACCATAGAATAGAAAATAGAACTACATACTTTATGCCTTGATCCCGTGCCAAAGCAAGTATGTAGGAAATCTTGTGATGGAGTTGTCCCTTGTACTCAGGTGTTCATGGGTGGGGTCTAGGCTTGGTAAAGGAAGGATTGAGTAAGAATCCTATTTTGAAATATAAAGATAATTAAATTGGAAAAATTAATTCAATGCATTCTCAGAAGGAATCCTGTATGGATTCGCTTGACTTCTCGAGGCTTTAAGCCAAATTCTGAGGCAGAATTCAAGCTTGTATTATGTTATTTAATTACTCCTAAGGACAGCGAACTCGGTGCACTTCTGTTAGAAGAGTGTAGTACTTAGTGAGTGGCTCAGGACCCAAATGGTCCTGATGAGTCTAAGTCTCTGGCCAGAGCACCTCCTATCCCGATTGGATAGATGCCTACCCCGTATGGGTAGATGCCTACCTCGTATTGGATAGATGAAATCTTATGTCCCGTATGGACAAATGCCTAACCTGTATGGTTAGATGCTCATCCCGGATGGATGAATGCCTAATCCAAATGGATGGATGCTCAGAGTATGCAATTGAATAAAACATAATGATTAAATTAAACACACAGAAAAAAAAAAAAAAAAAAAAAAAGAATACTCAATTTTGTTGAGTTAATTATGGTGGGTTACTACATTCACCAGACACAATGTTGGATGAAAGAGAGCTTACCCTTGGTAGGGTAGAGGCTAAAAACCTTAGTGAAAATACTTGAAATAATCAATGATACCTTTGATATGAAACCATTTTTTTTGTTTGTAAATCTAACATAAAGCTTTATGTTTCTTGATGGATGTTAATTCATGTCATCATCATGGAGGAATGCATAAAACTTTATCATGATTACTAAAACTTGATTTCATGAATCCTTGATTGTAGACTTGTGCTCAATTTCCTTAAAGATGGTTGATTGGGTGCCCAATTTGAATTGGAATTAAAAGACATCTCTTGATGATTGATAAATGTTCAAACAAGGGAGGGAGTTATATTTATGTGCAACTTACACCTTTTTGGATTTCATTTTCAATTAAGGCTGATGTCAGGGAGCACTTTCCTACTACTAACAAAGCTGACCATTATGATCTCAAATTTGGGGCTAAAATGCATTGACAAAGGCACTAGATGTCCTAGTCTAGGAGGACAAGAAGTAGGGGATTACATTGAGATTCCATAAATAGTCTTGAAAATGAGCATAACCAGACATGAATTAGGATCATGAGGCACAACTGCCAAAGTGAGTCCAAAGTGAGTATGAAACTATAGAGGTATGCAATTTACTACAATTTAGGTGTACAAAAGAAAAGAAGCCAAATTAGATACATTGGTCCCCCCTTATTTTAGAGATTATATTATCCATAAGCAATATGAATAAATATTGATCCCTCTTTATTCCATGAGGAGACCCAAGTTCAAATTGGTGCTTCTCATGTGCATTATCGTCTCACAGCTTGATATGATGAAAACTATCCAACACTGATGTCTCTATCATCCAATATGTCATCTTTATGCTCTATATTTGGGCATAATCAAAGCAAGAGATTGGGTGTTGGATTCAAATAGTAAGAACCCTTATAATTATTTTATGAAATATAACTTTCAACTTGAAAGTATCTATCAAGACTACCTCAAAACACATCCATGTATGCATAAAAATTATTAGAGGGATTTAAACCCTCCAACTTGAAGTTCCAAAAAATTGCTTTTACGAATGGGACTAGCTCTCAATTTAAAGAAACCTCTTAACAAATTTTGTTACTTTAAGAAATGAATTAAACCTTATAACTCCAATTTTCAATACCTCAAATACTCAAAAATTATATTATACAATTCTTCATGTTTGAATTCCCAACAACATCTAATAATATTCAATATTGAAATTAATGTTTTATTTTCATTTTGAAGGAAAATAAATCACTCGAACAATTATGATATTTTACTTTGAATAATACGTTTAACTCCCAACAATGATTTTTCCATCAAATTGACGATAATAAAATCATCTAATAATAAATTTTAATGACCAACAATTAAATTTTAGCATCCAACAATAACAATCATGCCACTATTTTTCTGCTCTATTTTCATAGAATGATCCTTAATGAAAATTAGTAATGTGCTTAAGGAAATCTAGAATACATTTGGGTCTTACGTATTTGGGAATCCAACCTACATGGCATCTTTTAATATAGTTCACAATTCTAATGTGCTATATTAAAATATCACTCCTCCCTTATAAAGGCTCCATTACTTCAAGACAAGATTGGACACACTATGCACAAGTATAGGAAGGATAAATACTCTAACACAATATTAAAGTAGTGAGCAGATTGCATATACAAATTATATCATTATTACCCATAGCAAAATCATAGAATAATATGTAGTACTATTTGATTGAATTGGGATTATATTCACACAATATGATGGTTTTCTTGTGTCATGCAATAGTTCACAAAGTCTTTATTTTCCCATACCATACTAACCTACAAGAATGTGATTTCCCAAAACTAACATACTAATTAAATTATTTATAAACTAAAATTTATTTATATATTATTACTTGCATGTTAATTTACTATTTATTAGTCTAACTAATATATTTCCAACACATCCTTCCTTTAAAAAAGTGACTTTTTGGTAACATCTCCTATTTCTTTTATTTTTTAAAAATTTGAAGTAGGGGCTTGGGGATGTTAGCCATCAATGTGGTTAAGGGGTATCACCTATTGTGGCAGTAAATGGGATACCTAGTACTCATTCGTGAGGTTTGAGGATAGTAGCCCTAACAATCTCTTAGGTAGGGTGGAGGGGTGGAGCCCCTTGACAAAGCACAAATATAATATCAAGAAAGCATTAAAACACACATAGACTAAAATTTTTAAATCAACACAATATAAATAAATGCTTGTACAATAGGCATACTCAAAGCTCTATAAACTCATATTTAATCTAGAAATTACCTTTTTTAGTCAAAATATACTTAATATTTCAAATGTCAATCGAGATTGAAATTTAGTTTAGAATGTTGATTTCCTCTATTCAAATGATTCTCACTACTTTCTATGAGCTAAATGGTACCTATTTTAAATACTCATTGGACCTAAAATTCCCTTTGGACCATTGAGATCAATTAATTGGGCCTAAAATTTCCTTTGGACTATTTATCTCAATTAATTGGGCCAAACAGTCTTTTTGGACCACTGACCTCCATTGAGATCAATGGTCCAAAAAGAATTTTGGGCTTGATGAACATTTCAAAGTGTGGATACATTTTAGCTCCCAAAAAGAAATGTGAACTATTTGATTACAAGAGATCAAATATCCAAAAGGAATTTTGAGCTTGATGAACATTTGAAATCTTAAGTGCATTGTAACTCCAAAAAATGAAGGTAGTTGTTGCATGGAGATGAGTTTATAGCTTTGAGGAGGTCCATTATAAGCATTTTATTTATCGTTAATGTTCATCCAAAAGTAATTTCAAGCTTGATGAGAATTTTAAATTAAGGGAACATGTTAGCTCTTGAGAAGCAATAAGAAACATTAGATTAGAGATAATGCTAATGATAGGAAAGGAATATTAGTGATATGGCTCTGAAATAAGTGAAAAGCATCTAATATTATTAGAAAATATATTGGTAATATCATTTATAAACTTTAGGTGAATAAGATCTAATCATGAATCATGTACAATTGTGAAATTATTAAATTAAAATTTTAGTAAAAGAAATTCTTAGGTAATTTAACAATTACAAAACTAAAAATTAATAAAAATGTGGATTATTAGGCTGACTTACAGCTTGTACTATTCACAAAACTTAAATCCTTGATTTGAACTATTGTTTGCTTGCCAAAAGTTTGTCACTAAAAAAATTATTGGCTTCAAATCCTACATGCATATTCATTGGTAATCCGTATGGTACCTATGACAAGAGAAAAAACTTTCCTACCCAAGGCCCTAATTACCCATCTATATCCTATCTCCCCACCTCATGTGAGTACTTTATAGCCTCCACCACTTATCCAAATCCTTCACCCTTGGAACCTTTACAATCCAATCCAGCCACCAATCAACAAACATTGCCTTCACACATTTTTCCTAGGGACTCCACAAAATATTATTAAGCCAAAAAACACAAATAAAGTTATAAATTCCTACAACATCATTGATCACATGCCATTTAAATGCATCATTTGCATATGATCATCCACCCTAAATATATCAAATCCAACATCATTAAATGTCAAAAATTTCTCCTCCATCTATGTCCACAAATCAAATAGTCCATTCATATATTAGTAAGTACTAAGTAGTGACACTATTAAAGCACAATACCACTCCACCCTCATTTCATCCAATTAAATCTAGCTAAGTGAAGAACTTGTTTAAAAGCATAGTGAAACATATCCCACCTTAACTAAGATCTAAGAATCCACACTAATCATATTCATGACATCATACCATCTTAGGATCCATGAATGCATATCTAACCCATCTCAAAACTATAATCCTATGATGTAAGGAGGGTTGTGAACCCCTCTAAAACCACCTAGAATCCTCTTTAAACACTTGCAAATCTGACTTGAAATCAACAAAATATAATGTCATTTCTTTAAAATAGAATTTAATAATAAATAATAATAATAAAATTTAAAATTTTATATATATATATATATATATATATATATATATATATATATATATATATATATATATATATATATATATATATATATATATATATATATATATATATATATATATATATATATATATATATATATATATATATAATATTGTAATATAATTAAATATAATAAAAAACTGATTAAAGTTAATGAATGGCCAAAAGGCATGAAATGATAAGTTGTGACTACCCCAAATATGAGGTCTAAAAGGGAAAAGAGAACTCATTTAAAGGGGGGGATAATTTGTGAATCATAAATGCAGATCTAATTGTGAAAGGTCGTCTCCCTTTCAAAGGGTAGAAATGATGAAGAGTTGCACTCTTTCAAAGGGTGTTAATGGTGAAAGGGTGTGTCTCTTGCCAAAGAGCATATTTGATGAAGAGGTGTGACATCTCCCTCACATTGAGAGATATAATTGAAAGGAATTAAAAGCATCTAGAGTGAAATCACCATTAATCAAATAATATAATAACTATTATTAAGTTACAAGTAGTAACATCTTTTTTCTTGGTGGTATGCATGGGGATGTGCTTAATATATGAAGCTTGATAAAGTTCTTATACATAATTTAATAGTAATATTAATATAGGCACAATATGTATGACAGTCACAATTGATTTCAATTGTTTACATAATTTTTCATCATACATTAGAAATTAGTGTACTCATAACCCATTCCTTAATCATTTGCTATTTCTTCTCATGAGGATAGGTTGGTTTTGTTAGGGAGAGGTGGAGTAATACCTCACAAGATAGGCAAGCCCAAGATGGGATATGGATGGTGTCTTGAAACCTTGAGGGAGCCTAATTGTAGACTAGTTTCCAAGCACCCTATGACAAGTAATTCCCCATCATTTGTTAGGGTTGATGATTAGGAAAGAAGTAAGTATTGGGTCTTAAGTATAGTAACTGTCAAATGTATTATGAATCCTAATTGTCTTGTAATTTTAATAATTTGATTTGACATAATAATGCATAGTGATATATGTTAATCATTGGGAATTGTCAGTCTCCTAGTAGGGGAAATTACCAACTTTTCATATTGCATTAAATGTGTATCACAACCTATAAATGGCCCACTCCCAGATCCAATGCCTAAGTTGGGTAACTATCAATTTACATAGTAAAAGTGGACAAATATACATGAAACTTTACCAAATTTGACAATTACAACTTGCCAAATTATTTAAATAAAATAATTGGCTTAAATTACAAATATTATTCAGCATTATTCCACCTAAAATACTAAAAACCAAACCTTATAAAATATAAAATAAAAATACTCTCTTTTTGGTTGATGTTGATTACCATTAATTGTTGATGTTCCTACATCATCCTATCACCTTTATTTCATAACCTTCATTTAATCAAGTTCTCTCACCATAGAAGAAACTAAAATGACCAACCATAATATCCCATCTAAAAAAGGATTTGTGTCTTATTTTCAAACAAAAATGTATCTCATTGCCAATAAAATATGTCAAAGCATGAACTATCAAGGAAGTAGGCTTGGTATGGTTACCCATAGGTCCCAACCCCCATCCACTAGTTTACCCTGGTAACCTCTCCTAAACCTCCGACCCCATCCAAGTCTCATGTGGACCCAACACATCCTTTTGTGAAGACGAGGTTGTTGGTTTACCATTCTAGGCCTTCTCACTGCATTCTGAGTCTATACTAGCACTCAACCATGAACAAGGCACAATTATCTTATTTAGTGTTTCCATCTAACAAACCCCCTAATAAATTATTAAGTTATCACTTTCTTAGACAAAATTTTGATGGGTTATCTTGCTTACCACTTTGGGCGCGGCCCCCACTCAAAAGCCACTCTCCCATATGACACTTAACCACAAATCAGATGAACTCCCAAAACCAAGGTATGCACAAGAAATAGTATACGGAGTTCAAAGCAATAGAAAATCACTTAGCCAAACAAGGCCTTGCCCACAGATAACTAACTGACGATTCTCTAACTAGAGACATGACCAATTACAAATCAACCACATGAAAACAACCAATACTTGTAATCAAGGACTTGCAATTTTTTGAAAACAAATGCGAAGACAATAAATAAACTCGCATCTTCGCTAATCTATTTAATGACAATAATTTTTCCATTTTATTTAAAAAATATGTCGACCAAGGTTTTCTAATCCATCTAAATTTTCAAAATACAACATTTGAAAAATCACCATTTCTTAATAAATTAAACTCCAAAATTACAATTATATAATTTGCCTATTTTCCAAAAAAGAATAATATAAATTAATCAATATTTCTCTAAAATGAAAATATCATTAAATTTCTAACTATATCTATTCATCTCCAAATTTCGCCAAATAATATATCATTTAATTTTCAAATTTCTCAAATAGAATATTACTTAATTTCCAAAAAATTTCAAATAATATATTATTTAATTTTCAACATTTCTAAATAAAATATTATTTAATTTCTAAATATTATATTATTTAAACCAAAAAGAAAAAAAAAATCTAAACTATATATATATTAATAAAAAATAATTGATAATTTAAAAACTTTTTTAAATAAAATAAAATTTAAAACTTTATTTATTTATTTTGTTTGAAATAACAAGCCACCCATGTGGGCCTCCCTTCCAAAGGGGAAGGCTGATGTGGGGACCATGTCATGGTCTCCCCACAATCTTGGTTGTGTGGAGACCATGACATAACCTCCATAGTCGTGGCTATGGCTGCCCAAACACACACCCCCCAAACTATTAATTTTTAATATATATATATTTTTAAAAATACATAAAACCATTCCCCCATACCAGAATATAAACAGACTCAAAGATTTCTCTGAGAAAATTTCTGGGAAATTTTTTTAGAATACATTATAATTTTATTTTAAAAAAAAAAAACTACAAACCCCAAAACAAGTAATACTCAAAAAAAGATAGAGAAAATAGAAAGAGAATACAAATTTCAATTTTGGAAATAACCAGTCCAAGAAAACTAAAACTAGTAAAATTTCACCAGCATAACCCCATACAGGGGTGAATTCCAACAAATTTCAACCATTCATCCCACCAATTTTGCCATATATAATCCAAATTTCTCATTTTGAAAACAGAATTGAAAGCATTCATATGGAATTTTCAGCAAAATTCACTGAGAATAGCCACACCCATTTTCAATTTGAAATCAATTTTGAATAGCCAAGATATTGATTTGAAGATTGGAAATAAAATCAAGGAGGATCTAAATTCAAATTTTAATTAAAACTCTTCTTATTCCACAAATTTAAGAGATTTTTCAACCAAAACACACACAGATTTCTTTCAAATCAAAATAAAATTTCTTTAAAAAATACAAAGGAATTTAAATAAGAATCCAACCTCAATATGCAATCTTGGAAGTAGTTGAAGCAGAGCCCAACCTGCAACCTGGAAGATTTCTTCCAACAAAGATGCCCCCAAAAATTTTCAATCCAAACCAAAAACTCCTCCAATTTCATGAAAAACATAGGTTAAAAAGGAATTTTGACCTAAAAATACATTTTAGGTTAAAATTATTTTTAACCAAATTAAATCATTTCCAATATTCAGAAATGCTTATCTCTCCCTCAATTAATTTTTTCAATTTTTAATTGAATCTAATATTTCCATTTTCAAAGTCAACGAGGGAAAAAGATTTTATTATTTTCCTATTTCCATTTAACCTTTTTACAAAAATGCATATACATAGCTAATTTTCACAATTTCTATTTAAAATGCATTTACTTATTTAATTCGCTATTTTGAAAATAACATTTAATCAAACTTGCTACTAGTATGAACTAAATAATGATTTATTGATTAATCACACAAAGAGGTCCTATTTAATTTAATCCCTTTTATTTACGAATACGTAATAAACATATTTAACTAATTAAACACTTTAAGATTTAATAGTTAATTTCACAAACACATAACACGCAACTCAAGAAAACCAATTAAACTCATGACCCACATACTAAGCATAGGTAACTAACAGACGACTGACAATGCTCACTATTGAGCTTGGCTAGGGTTAAAATATAGGGTCTTACGACTATCTCATCCACTTCTATCAGACCAATAAGGCACACTCATACCTATGAAGCTAGGTGGAGACAATACCTCGTACCTACACGTTACTTGTACCTGCAATTTCCTGCATCAACAAACCACACATGCATATATATACAAACACAATAGACACATCAGTGAAGGAGAATCATGACATTCCCTATCTCACCGAAATGAGTGAAGGAAAATCATCTCCTCGCACCCCACACACTCACAAACATGAAACATGTATAGAACACATCACATGCATAAAATAAATATGTCAGTCCATGTCAGTATTTCAATATAATAACATTTAACCATCATTAAGAGAAATAATCCGTAAACAGGATTCACCAATACACACATCAAGCATAATACCTGAATATAACATCACAACATGGTATATCAACCATCCAAGTAAGCTACTAAAAAGTCAACCAAGGTCAAACTGGGTTTAAAAGAGTCTGATTAGGGAAGGGGTACTACATTCTCCCCCCCTAGGGTTCGACTTACTCCTGGAAGTCGCAAGGCTAGGTTAGAAACATAGGGAGACAATAAGTCATAGATCTCACATTAAATAAGCCAAAATCTTGACAATCTACAAAGACAACCTACTAACATACCGAGATCAACATTCAAATCAACCATCTTAACAAAATTATTTCAATCCCTTTCTAACTCAAATATGTTTTCAACAAATTTCCCTTGTACAATCCTTAATTACTAGAAATCAATGCGCTACACAAGCATGACAACAATCACATAATCTTTCACTATCTGGGTTACACATGCCAATTATTTATTCAACTACTAGGAACCATCAGTTCATTAAGTATTCGCATAAGTCATACAATATCTATTGAAATTCTTATCCAAAACAAATAACATAGAGTACAAACATCATAACTTACTCTACTCAAACATGAGAAACACTCCTATCACATCAACACTCATCATAATGATGATAATTTCACATTTGATATATCATCTTACACATATATTTTCCTTCCTACATTACTAGGGCAGCATAACATACTCAAGGTTAAGTACACAAATTCCATCATTAAAAGGGTAGCATACAACCTTAAGGGTCCATAATGTATAGACATTGAAAGCATAAAGGTTCATGGTATAAAACTAAAATAATGGTAACACCACAACATCAAATATTAAGGCATAATACAATCTCATTCTAAGAGATTAAGTGAATATAATTTACATTCGTCAAGCAATGAGTTTGCAAATCATTCACAATTATCCAAGGTGTATTGCACAATTCACTAAATCTAGTTTACACTTCTAACTAATAAATCTTTGATGCAAATGATTACAATGAGTTTCATCATAGAAAGACACTTTTTATTTTCTTAATTTAATATAACACTATTGATTACCTCGTTATGCCTAAATCCACTCTTAGCGGTATTCTCCCTTAACACACTATTAGAGGTTCTAACGAACATGATAGATTAAACACTAATCACATAACTAGGGCCAGGTAATTTGAACATTTAGATTGACCACCTAACACCTCAAGTGATAGTAATTCCAATTTAAAATTACCAAATCCACTATGAAATAAAGAAAGATGTCAACAAATTCAAAATTCAACAAAATCGAAAACATGACAAGTGTCATAATTAAAATAAAAAGAAATGAGAATTTAGTGGTCATTCTGTAATAAGAAATCTCAAAGTAAAATGCTAGCCCCATATGTTACTATTTACTAAGTTGTCATTAGTTTTATGTCCAAAGTCATTCTATATACTCTAGTTGGTTAATACTACCGAAATGTCCAGTCGGTAATTACTAAGGTGTCGGTTACAGAAGAAAGGTTAGTCACCGAGATGAGAAATATTGAGTTGTCTACCGAGCAGCAAAAGAGGTATACCAAGTTAATCTGAATCGAGTAAAAACATGTTACCAGATTCAATGAACCTAGACACATATGTGGAAACGTGTTACAAGATTCGAGAACATGGAACCATTATTACATAGGAAATTGCATTTAAAGATTTTGTATGATTTTGAGGAAGTTTATCCAATGAAATAATTTCTATGTATATTCATTCGATAAAACATGTTTGTATGATCGATGCATGAATAGATCATCATCTTAGAGATCTATATATACAAAATGATTTGAGTATCTAAGACAAAAAAAAATGATGATTTGAAAATGAAAATCACGAGAGAAGATAAGATGTGAAGAGTGACAGAGATATTCAGAGGTCACCGAGAAGGTTTTCAGAGAACAGTTTAAGGGACAAAGTATACAGAAGAGGTCACCAAGTTGGTTTATCAAATTATCGAGGAATTCTATGAGCAAGGTAATTTCATGTTGAGCACATAGAGTCTGCTATAACATTTCAGATGTAAAGTTGCAGATATTTTGTAAAAATTTTGATTGAATTATTTTGAGTTGTGTTAGAAACCTTTAGCAGGGTAAAAGACTCTAACAAAGTCTATAAATTGTAAAGCCTTTAACTAGGTACAACATTTTTGTAAAAGTGTTTGTAAAATCCTTTAGCAAGGTAGATCTAAAAGATCTGTGTACTCCTAACAAGGTAAGCTATCAAAAATAGCTAAACATGTAGCTCTAACCAAGAAATATTTATTATTGCAGTAGTGAAGTTGTGGGTGCCATCCCCACTGTAGTTTTTCTCTCTAACAAAGAGTTTCTGCGTAACCAAAATCTTTGTGTTATGGAGTGAAATTTGTATGGATGTTATTTCTATGATTATGTTTTAGCATTATATATTATGAAATCAACTATACATAGTTTATGTTTATCAGTAAGATTGTTTTTAAAGAAAAGTTTTGAAGTACTGATTCACCCCTCCCCTCTCAGTACATTAGCTTTCCTAGTTGGACCTAACAATTGGTATCAGAGCACTACTCTCGATAAAGAGATTAACAACCTAAAGAGAATGATCCTATCAATGGAAGGCTGTAAACAATCACCTAGAATTGTGAATCTTCAAGAAGAATTGGATCATGCTAATCAAGTGATTGCAGATATGTAGAGACAAATGCAAAGATCACTGAAAGTCAGAAGAAGGTTGTCTGATGATTTACAGGACTCACAAGAGTTGGTGGAACAAATTGAAACATCATCTAAGAACAGCATAGCAGAAGAGTCTGAAGAAATGATTGTAAAACTAAAAGAAAAGAACAAAGCACTAAATGAACATCTAAAAGCAATGAGAAGGGAACATGAGTATTTCATCATTGATGCATTAAGAAGAGCTGAAGATAATATAAGAAATATAGAAAGAGATAAACAACAGCTAGAAGCAATGGTGTCTGAAAAGAATGATGAAATTTCAAGGATGACTGGAATTCAACATCATCTGTCTGATCAATTGGGTTATGCACATCATGAAGCAAATCTAAAAGAAAATGAGAATCAAGCATTGAAACTTGAATTATCAAGATTGTTTGATGAACTTGAAGTGGAAAAGAAGTCAAAAGAAACACTGAAGAAAAGTTATGAAGCGTCAAGAAGGTTGGATGAGCAACTAAACATAAGATCACCCAACAAATCTGCCAAACTCGGTTATAAAAGAAACAACTCTACCGAGAAAGGGATCAACACCACCAAGATAAGAGAATCATCAAAGAGGGCCAGAAACAAAGATACGATGAAAGACAAGAAGCCTATTTGCAATTACTGTGGAAAACAAGGACATACTGCCAACGTTTTCCCGATCAGAAAAGGTAAGCAACCGAATGTTACTAAGTCTAACGGTTATTGTTACAATTGTAATAAGTTTGGTCACACATCTAAACAATGTAGGACAAAGTCTATTAACAATTATTAGAAGGCAAAATTCAAGGGGTTTTGCAAAAATTGCAATAGATATGGACACAAGCCGAAAAGTGTTGGTTTAAGTAGAAAAACTATATGTGGTCTCCACACCAAGCAAATACTAGAAGCTACCGAACTCACACAGATCTCAATCGTCAATATATTGTAGTACCATGGGATTACAATATAAGAATATGGTGTGAATGTTGTGGAAGGTATGGACATATAAGTGCAAACTATATGATAAGGTTTGGAATGAACAACCGGAGATCATGGAGAAATCCTAGAATGGCATGCTTTCATTGTCACAAAGTGGGACACTTGGTTAAATACTGCAGAGATCAACCCAGAGGAGATACTGAGGAGATAAGAAACAAATTATAGAAAATTTGGAAAAAAAAGGAAAATGGGTCAACTAGTGAAGAAAGCACCTTACCTACCGAGTTAGATGCATCTACTTTGAATTAATCAATAAAGGTATGAAGGGACTACATTTACACAAGGTTAGATCTTAACAGTTCCTATTTAATCATGAACATAATTCCAAAATCTACATAGCTAAGATGTATTAACATTTTTGAAATTGTATCTAGTCTTTTGAATTACCAGAGAAGTCGGTATATGCATTAACTTGTCTAGTCGGTAAAAGCTTGTAAGGAAGTTAGTCGGTAAAGTGAAACCAAGTGCATTTAATGCTTATTATACCTAACTACATGAAGCCCGATAAGGTTAAAAGGATGTATTTAAAGTACTTTGCACGGTCATTTCTCACTTACTAGTTTTCAAAGAGCAAAGTTAAGCGAATCAAAGGTGATCAAACATTTTCAAGAGCAAATTCAAGGTATTTCACAATCTTAAACGCATTTCCAAGAAGTTAACCGATCAAAATCAGTTGTGAATATTTGCATAGTATTTACTAAGTTGAAAGCATTTGCTAGCTATTTGAAACCCTAAGCTATTTCCTAAGTAGAATTTCAAGTTTGAAATGGCTCCCAAAGCTCACAAACCTGTTGTAGTTAAGACCATTGAGAAGGCGTCAGTAAAATACACCTTACCTCCCAAAGTGGCATCCGAACTCGAAGAGAAAACTACATTCTCTCTTATTCCGAATAGGGTTCTTTTAATTGAAGATGTCAGATTTTATACTAAATGTCGTGTTGAAGAACTAGGTCATACTGAAATTAAGGATATGTATGATGAATTGTGCACCAATGGAATCCTAGATAGAAAGTTTGAGCACATCAAAGTTAAGGGATTGATCGAAGCCCTAACCTATCCTCGAGTTTTCAAACCCCAATGGGTCAAATTTGTCTTGAGTAGAGTGCATGACGATTTTATGTGGTTAGAAGATCAACCTTTCAAGATCACCAAGGAAATTATTCATATAATAACCGGATACCCTATATTTGACCATGCTCAAGCACAGAAGATGATTTCACAGAAGGAATTGATAACGCTAACCGGAGTTGAGTCTAATTGCAGAGGTCTTAAGTTGAACAATGTAACTGATGCAGAACTTAATTTGCAATTAGAGTTATTGGTTATTGTTTCTTCCAGTCGGCAAGAGAAAATAGTGTACCATGTGCAACTGTAGATTTGGCCTATAAAATTGTGAAAAAGGGTATGAAAATTGATTTATGTGAAGTGCTGTTGAAGAATATTTTTGAAAATCTCAACACTATAAGGAAATCAAAGAAGAATAACAGTGCTAACACACTAAAGTTTGGGTCACTCTTAGTGTGTATGTTCTTCTATTTTCAAAAATTATTTCCTTCAGTTGGTAACATCGTTTGGGAATTACACCAACCTATCACCCATTAGATAAATGATTTCATCAATCAGCTAGGTGATAATTTCAATGAGATAATGGATGATTACTTTAACAAATTTCAGGAAAAGATGCATAACAGGTACATGATCCCACCTCAGCTAGTGGAAAAATACAAGGATACTATATGCTTTGAAGTGGATACCGACTACTATTATGTCAATGCAGTAGAACCTCGGACTCAATCTTTACGCCTATGGGTTATGAGATTGATTTGACATCGCTCAATAGTAGATAGATGCCTTTTTGGCACTTCCAAGGCATACTATCGAGATCAGGTATGGCACCTATGAAGAAGTAAAGGCAAAAGTAAAAATGAGCATAGTTGTACCAAAGGCTACCAGAAAAGCCACCAAAATGATAAAGGATTTAACTGAAAAATTTGGAGAAGATTCTACCTCCACTCCTACCAAAAATGATCAACTTTTGATCAAGGAAGAATCTGAAGCTCAAGAAGCAACAATCACACTGAGCACCGAGTTGCCAAAGGGCAAAATTTTGAAAAGAAAGAAACAGGATACAACCAAGGTATCACCGATCCCGCCAGTAAAGCGATCAAACACTAGGTCATTTGCAGTGTCACCCAGTAAGAGGCAGAAAAATGTTGAAATGCCTAAGGTTACAAAAACTTATAAAAAGATGACTAGGAGACTAATTTTGAATAAAGAGTCAAGTGACACAGAGTCTAAAGATGCAAATAAATTTTAGATTGTTAAAAGCACAAAGGAAGATGTACATAGTGTTGATAATTTTTGTGCAAAATTGAAACAGTATGGTGGATTTGGGTCATTTAGATATGTAAAGTATGACCCCAAAACAGAGGAAGAGAAGAGGCAAATAGAAGAGTCAGTTGTTTGTACACTTCTCAAATTCCGAGTGGTTCCATTGGAAGTAACTGATTTTCTTCAAAAAACATTGTACTCTCATATTGACAATCGATGGAAATATGCTATGGACTCGGAGAAGCAGATAAGAGAAAGAGTTTTGGTACATCTCTTTCCAGATATGTTGGTAGATGATATAAAAGATTATTTGAAAAACTACCAGACAAATTTTCAAGTAAAGCAAAGGGCCTTGAAAATGATGAATGGTCTTTATCTTGAAGTAGAAAATGAAACTAAAGAAAAATGGCAAGAAATATTCAAAATTCAGACTGAAGAGCCTCAAGGTGAAGTGGAGATAGTTGACATCACCAAGCAAGATCCTGCTTCAACTATTCAGCTAGATGAGGATGTCATGGACACTGAGGCACAGGAAGAAGAAATGATAGAAGGAACTACCTATGCCAAACTGGTATCAAGTGAATCAGTTTTGGAACAATTTAAGTCCTATCCTCTGGTAACTCAACAAGTTTCAGCCGAGAAACCTCAGGACACAGATCAAGGTAAAGAGGATCAAAAGGCTACACAAGATGAATCTACCTCTCAGGCCACCAGTGAGCAAACTTCCCATGCACCTACAAGCATTGAAACTGTTGCCACTAAACCCCAAGCAAGGAATCAATGAAGGATACAACAGAGGCTACAAGAACTAACAAAAGTGTTGCCTCCATCGAGCAACATACCGAGGAAGAACAAGCCTCCAAAGCCATTGTACTCATTCAACTGGTGAAGGCATCATCATCCAAGGAGAATAAAGCAAAGAAACACAGTTTCAAGATAGATCTGTCAAAGCCTATTGTGTTGCCAAATGTTGACATTACAAAACTAAAAGGGCAAGCACTGATAGAATTTGGTGAGCTTTGTAAAGCCAAAGCAGAGCAGGAAAGACAGATAGCTATTCAAAAGAAAAACTGAGTACTTCAGAAGGTCAAAACATTATTGACAGACATGCTACCTGAAGCTATAGTAAATAAAGATGTTGACATCCATATGCAGCTTGATGAACTACTCACTCAATTAGAAGCATCAGGAGTAGACACATCAGAATACCTTAGCAAATTGAAAGAAAAAGAGCTAACTGCCAAGATGATTAAGAAGTGCAGAAAGCAATTGCTATAGGCAAAACAAAGCTTATTGGATTCATTGCTGATTTGTCCCCTCAACTCAAGCATACTATTTATTTATTCCAAAATTTGTGTACATTTTCATTCTTTATCAAGGATATCAAGAATAAGACTGAAGTCATTGAAAAAGAGATTACCGATCTCTCCAATAAATTGACTACCGAGCCAAATTCTATTCAGAATTTTTATACAAAGCTACAAACTCTTATGGCTCAACAGTTAGAACTTTGAAATGAAGAGCACAAAATAAGGATGGATATTATGACTCTTCAGACATTATTTATTCCCCATCTATCATCAGTTCAAGAGCAGATCAACCGAGCTACCCAATTGTCCACTCAAGCAGAGGGAAGCACTTTAGATGGTTTGATTTCACTGTTAGCTGATATTACAACTCAGAATTCTCTAATGGAAAGTGTCAAGGATGCACTTACCAATGCTCTCAAAGATGCTCATACAAAGTATAAATCTATTTTTGACTAGTTGCCCCCACCAATGGTAACTAGTTTTGATGTTTGTCAAAAAGGGGGAGTGTACCGAGTATCGAGTATATAGAGTATCTGAGTGTACAGAGTTTATTATATATACCGAGTGTATAGATGAAATTGACAGGGGGGGCATAGAACATCAGGAGCATGAAATACAGAGTATGGATCATCAAGTTATGTACAACATATTGATAAGGGGACTATGCCTTTGAGTATGTATTTGAACATGTATTTGAACGAATGTATATACTGTCATTTCAGTTTATTTTGTAAGTATATAGATTTTGTATTATGACTTTGAAAGGAGTTTTGTCAAACATACCAAACTAATGTCAAAAGGGGAGATTGTTACTATTTACTAAGTTGTCATTAGTTTTATGTCCAAAGTTATTCTATATACTCTAGTCGGTTAATACTACCGAAATATCCAGTCGGTAATTACTAAGGTGTCGGTTACAAAAGAAAGGCTAGTCACCGAGATGAGAAATACTGAGTTGTCTACCGAGTAAATTTCATATATCTACCGAGCAACAAAGGAGGTATATTGAGTTAATCTGAACCGAGTAAAAACGTGTTACCAGATTCAATGAACCTGGACACATGTGGAAATGTGTTACAAGATCTGAGAACATGGAACCGTTATTACATAGGAAATTGCATTTAAAGATTTTGTATGATTTTGAGGAAGTTTATCCAATGAAATCATTTCTATGTTTATTCATTCGATAAAACATGTTTGTATGATCGATGCATGAATAGATCACCGTCTCAGAGATCTATATATACAGAATGATTTGAGTATCTAAGAGAAAAAAAATGATGATTTGAAAATGAAAATCATGAGAGAAGATAAGATATGAAGAGTGACAGAGATATTCAGAGGTCACCGAGAAGGTTTTCAGAGAATAGTTTAAGGGATAGAGTATACAGAAGAGGTCACCGAGTTGGTTTATCAAATTATTGAGGAATGCTATGAGTAAGGTAATTTCATGGTGAGCACATAGAGTTTGCTATAACATTTCAGATGTAAAGTTACAGATATTTTGTAAAGATTTTGATTGAATTATTTTGAGTTGTGTTAGAAACCTTTAGCAGGGTAAAAGACTCTATCAAAGTCTATAAATTGTAAAGCCTTTAACTAGGTACAACATTTTTGTAAAAGTGTTTGTAAAATCCTTTAGCAAGGTAGATCTAAAAGATCTTTGTACTCCTAACAGGGTAAGCTATCAGAAATAGCTAAACATGTAGCTCTAACCGAACAATCTTTATTATTGCAGTAGTGAAGTTGTGGGTGCCATCCCCACCATAGTTTTTCTCTCTAACAAAGAGTTTTTGCATAACCAAAATATTTGTGTTATGGAGTGAAATTTGTATGGATGTTATTTCTATGATTATGTTTTAGCATTATATATTATGAGATCAACTATACACAGTTTATGTTTATCAGTAAGATTGTTTTTAAAGAAAAGTTTTGAAGTACTGATTCACCTCTCCCCTCTCAGTACATTAGCTTTCCTAGTTGGATCTAACACCATAGTCACATAATACTAGTCAAAAGATAGCTAAAATACTATCGCAATCAAAACTCAAAAGAAGGTGACCATCTTTAGTCACACCTTAGGGAGGAACTGACAGACAAAACCCAAGATCACATGTTCTGAGTGTGATAGAGAGTGAAAATTTAAACATTTAAGGCTATTACACTAATTATATTTCTTTATTAATGCAATCTTGTATACACATGAAAGTTCACCCGATTATTCTTTACATAGGCATCCATATGCTAGGAGGTAATAATATGTCATTTCACACAAATAGAGAATATAGTCATTATGTAAATTTCATTCTATATGATATCATATTATAAAGTAATCACATTCCTAACATTACCCTTTTCAAGCAACTCTTAAACATAAATTTCAAATCATTTAATGATTTCCAATACTCACAATAAAATTAATAACACTTGGACACACTATATTTGTCACCATTTATCCGCTCTACTAGGATTTTCATTAAATAACACATTCTTTACAGTTCAAATTAAATAAGGAAGTAGCATCATTTCTATATCTTCCATTAACTCCACTCAACATTCACATTACTTACCATGCAAATTTTCTTCATGAAGCTTAAGACTTCTATCTTTCAACATGAAGCCAAAACACAAAAGTACAATTTCATATGCTTTCTACATATACTACATGCAGTGCATAACACTATCTATAAACAATACTTGCTCTCTACATTGATATGTTAAGCGACAAAATCATATGAATGATCTCAACATATATGCAAAAGGTATTCCTCTTACTTGTAAACATACTTTTCATGATATCCTAATAGGCAATACAAAATACTTTGGATCTTTAAAGAAAAATAATTCAAAAATTCCTTAATATTGCTATACAATATTCATTAATGAGCAATTATACACTATTTAATTGCAATACATTGTTTAGTAGCATTTCTTTGTATCTTATAACTAGGTAGAGAGAAGAGGAAGAGAGTGTGATAGTCGACCCATTTCATACATATGCACATAAATCAACAAGATTACACAAGCATGCTTAAATTTCTCACTATATGCCTATCATCTTTATTGTACAATTTTCATTTCACTACCATTTTAGAAGAATGTCAATTGGCCTATCATGACATTTTCAAATATTATGGATGCAACTGAATGTCCTATTTTTTTTCCAAAATGAAATCAAAATAGACAATCTTTTCTTTCATGCAAGACCTCTTGCAAAATACTTACTACTCCTAATTAATATGAAATACATCATTATCTACCACCTTTCATCGAAAATCAAAGTACAGAAAGAAGGTGGAAGAGGATCTATCAACTAAATAATACCTAATTATGCATGCACATCAAACATGAGTTTCATTTGCACCTTCTATTCATACTAAGTCAATTATCTATATCCAAAAGCAAGTACATAGTTGCATTATTCAAATAGGTCATCATTGGAGTCAGTATTATGAAACACATAATGAGATCTTTAATGAAAACACATCAACTCCCTCCTAGCCACTATAACATGTTCCCTATTAGACATCTTATTACAAACAAGTCAGTTTCATATATCAATTGTACATACATTATCGCATAGTGCCTAAGATAGAAATTTATTATGTTACTCCTACAACACATCGTGAATTCCTTTATGCAAAACATACAATTTCCTCCCAATATCCATCATGATCTTTATAACCCATAGCCCTCTTATTATCAAAATGCACAGTATAATCATTAGGCTCACACAAGGGTTCTTGAAGTCACAAACATTCACTCGCAATTAGAAAACATACATAAGTGATAAATACACATATAACAAACATCTTAATTTCTAGAAAGAAAAAGGAGGAAGGATGATATACATTAAATTCACTAAATCATATGCACTCAACATCTCCCATACAAGTCATTCAAGGTCACAACACTAAGCCATATCTTAATCAAAACACAAGTATATTTCATACTTTTAGATTCAAGACAAGCACTGTCCAACCCAATGGGTTAGTCTAAAGAAGACAACAATCAATAAGGGAGGTACATATGATTATTTCTTAATAAGAGTAATCGAAAACCAAGGTATCTAAAAAAAAATACAAGCACATATAATCACTCAAAAAGCACCAACATAAAGAAGGTGAAAGCAGGGTGTGAACACACATGTTACACACAATTAGGGTTTTCCGAAAGAATAAGCAGAAGAACATAGCACGAGTCCTCAAGATCTTCAAGATCCTATGCCTCAATCACATGCATACAACAGGAGGACAAGCATACAACATAGAGACTATACACCTCACACCAACTAAGGGCACAAGCTACACCATAGATCCCAGTGTTTGCAACCTTTGGCTTTGATACCAAATGTAATTCACCGCAAAGAAACCCAAAAAGATTCAACTAAAACTCTTGAAAATAGTGCAATTTTTTTTTTTTTAAAACATCAATGAACTTAAAGATGCATTAAGTTAAACATTGCAATAACATTTGCTCCAGAGGAAGATTTAACTTAAACTCCTAAAGGGTTTCCAATGAAAATTACTTGATTAATCCAATGAACATCAAGGTTTATTAATCCAATTAACAATGAGATTGATTAAACCTACTCTTGATAGATTGATTACCACATGAGCATTGAAATTAAATTCCATATGAGATTTAACTAGCATGATTGAATATATATAACTGACATTAGCTACATTACATCACTAAGCTACATCCATCATGATCCATATTACTGCATTTAATTAATAACCTCATACATACAATTAAGATTAATATCACCTAAATTACATTATACATTTTAACCATAGTTCCATTCATACATCCAAAATAAAAAGGAACCAAATGAACACATACACCATACAACACCAAAATTGATATTGGAGTTCACCCCTAATGGGCTACATCTTTGGGTCTGCTTCAAATGCAAGACCATTCTATAAATAAAAGGTAAAAAATACACAAGGTTCACATAAATTACATCCTACAATCAAGTTGTACAAAAATGAATAATACATATGACCACATAGGGTCCAAGAGATACATGAATGATCTAAGAAGAAGAAAGACATCCTCACAAACAAGAGAACAATTGGAGCACCAACGAAACTAAATCCTCGCAATCCATCATAAGTGTCACATGATCTAACATGAATATCAGGTACTCACAAAAGCATAAACAACCAGATATGACTCCCACAATAGTGCTCCAAGCAAAAGCAACACAAATTGCACACTAGTAAACATAAGGGAAGAGTGTCATCACATAGCTTGGTATGGTTACCTTGGCAGGCCTCCATAGGTTCCAACCCCCATCCATTAGGTTACCCTAGTAACCTCTCCTGAACCTCCGATTCTATCCAAGTCTCATGTGGACCCAACACATCCTTTCATGAAGACAAGGTTGCTGGTTTGTCATTCCAGGTCTTCTCAGTGTATCGTGAGTCTATACTAGTAGTCAACCATGAGCGAGGCACAATTATCTTATTTAGTGTTTACATCTACCAAACCCCCTAATAAAATATTAAGTTATCACTTTCTTAGGAAAACTTTCGGTGGGTTATACTGCTTATCATTTTGGGTGTGGCCCCCACTTGAAAGCCACAGTCCCATATGACACTTAACCACAAATCAGAAGAACTCCCAAAACCAAGGTATACACAAGAAATAGTATACGAAGTTCAAAGCAATAGAAAATCACTTGGCCAAACAAGCCCTTGCCCACAGATAACTAATTGATGATTCTCTGACTAGAGACATGACCAGCTACGAATCAACCACATGAAAACAACCAATACTCGTAATCAAAGACTTGCAATTTTTAGAAAACAAATGTGAATACAATAAATAAACTCGCATCTTCGCTAATCTATAATGCCAATAATTTTTCCATTTTATTTAAAATATATGTCGACCAAGGTTTTCTAATCCATCTAAATTTTCAAAACACAACATTTGAAAAATAACCATTTCTTAATAAATTAAACTCCAAAATTACAATTATATAATTTGCCTATTTTCAAAAAAAAAAATATAAATTAACGAATATTTCTCTAGAATGAAAATATCATTAAATTTCTAACTATATCTATTCATCTCCAAATTTCCCCAAATAATATATCATTTAATTTTCAAATTTCTCAAATAAAATATTACTTAATTTCTAAATTTTTTCAAATAATATATTATTTGATTTTCAACATTTCCAAATAGATATATTATTTAATTTCCAAATTTTTTGAATATTATATTATTTAAACAAAAATAAATAAAATAATATAAACTATATATATATAAATAAAAATAATTAATAATTAAAAAAAATTAAAAAAAATAAAATTTAAAACTTTATTTATAAAACAATTCACCCATACCAGAATATAAATAGAATCAAAGATTTCTCTAAGAAAATTTCTAGGAAATTTTTCTAGAATACATTATATATATATATATCATTATATATATATATATATATATATATATATATATATATATATATATATATATATATATATATATATATATATATATATATATATATATATATATATATATATATATATAACTACAAACCCCAAAACAAGTAATACTCAGAAAAAGACAGAGAAAATAGAAAGAGAATGAAAATTTCAATTTTGGAAATAGCCAGCTCTCGAAAACTAAAATTGAAAAAAATTCACCAGCATAACCCCATACATGGGTGAATTCCAACAAATTTCAACCATTCATCTCACCAATTTTGTCATATATATTCCAAATTTCTCATTTTAAAAATAGAATTGAAAGCATTCATATGGAATTTTTAGCAAAATCCATGAGAACAACCACACCCATTTTCAATTTGAAATCAATCTTGAACAACCAAGAAATTGATTTTAAGATTGGAAATGAAATCAAAGAGGATTGAAATTCAAAATTTAATTACAACTCTTCTTATTCCACAAATTTAAGAGATTCTTCAACCAAAACACACACACGGATTTCTTTCAAATCAAAATAAGATTGCTTTAAAAAACAAACAAAAGAATTTAAACAAGAATCCAACCTCAATATGCAAAATCTTAGAAGTAGTTGAAGAAGAGCCCAACCTTCAACTTAGAAGATTTCTTCAAACAAAGATGTCCCCAAAAAATTTCAATCCAAACAAAAAACTCCCCCAATTTCATGAAAAACATAGGTTAAAAAGGAATTTTGATCTAAAAATCCATTTTAGGTTAAAATTATTTTTAACCAAATTAAATCATTTCCGATATTCAAAAATGCTTATCTCTCCCTCAATTAATTTTCTCAATTTTTAATTGAATCTAATATTTCCATTTTCAAAGTCAATGAGGGAAAAAAAGATTTTATTATTTTCCTATTTCCATTTAATATTTTTACAAAAATGCATATACATAGCTAATTTTCACAATTTTTATTTAAAATGCATATACTTATTTAATTCACCATTTTGAAAATAACATTTAATCAAACTTATTAGTAATATGAACTAAACAATTTTGATTTATTGATTAATCACACAAAGGGGTCCTATTTAATTTAATCCATTTTATTTACGAATGCATAATAAACACATTTAACTAATTAAACACTTTAAGATTTAATAGTTAATTTCACAAACGCATAACACGCAACTCAAGAAAACCAATTAAACTCATGACCCGCATACCAGACATGGGTAACTGACAGACGACTGACAATGCTCACTATTGAGCTTGGCTAGGGTTAAAATGTAGGGTCTTACGACTATCTCATCCACTTCCATCAGACTAATAAGGCACGCTCAGACATGTGAAGCTAGGTGGAGATGATACCTCGTACCTACATGGTACTTGTACCTGCAATTTCTTGCATCAATGAACCACACATGCATATATATACAAACACAATAGACATACCGGTGAAAGATAATCATGACGTTCGTTGTCTCACCGAAATGAGTGAAGGAAAATCATATCCTCGCACCCCACACAATCACAAACATGAAACATGTATCTAACACATCGCACACATAAAATAAATGTGTCAATCCATGTCAGTATTCCAATATAATAACATTAACCATCATTAAGAGAAATAATCCGTAAACAAGATTCAACGATACACATATTAAGCATAATACCTGAATATAACATCACAACATGGTATATCAACCATCCAAGTAAGCTACTAAAAAGTCAATCAAGGTTAAATTGGGTCTAAAAGAATCTGATTAGGACAAAGATACTACATACTAACACTTATACAATATTAGTGTGTTGTTTATGATTTGTTGACCTCTTATTTATTTGTTTTTTAATAACACCAACACCTCAGTACTGTTATAAACACACATTTTTTATCATTCCATATAGATATAAGAATCCAACTTCTCTTAAAAAAAAAAGAAAGATAAAAGGCCTTAATCACCAAGCACATGGAGTCTGAATTTGAAACTTTCACTTTTGAATTTTAAAATAACGACCCAACGAATTTAATTGGGCGATTGTAATAGTGACCTTATAATAACATGTTCAAGACCCCGAGGGAAACAAAAGTTAAAACGCCCTCACTGATCTAATTAGAAAGGAAATCTGTGTTGATCGAGATGCCTTGGCTCTCGGTCTAATTACTCTTCTGTGTTTGGGGCTAGTTATCAAAAGGAGAAAATGAAAGAGGTGCCAGAGAACTGTATATCTGAGATCCTGTCATTTACTACTCCTCGCGATGCCTGCAGACTCGCAGCAGTCTCCAAGGCTTTTAGATCTGCAGCTTCCTCAGACTCTCTCTGGGACAAATGGCTTCCTGCCCATTATGCCCAAATCCTCGCTAACTCTGTTTCTCCTATCACTTTCTCTCCGAAAAAACAACTCTACTTTCACCTGTGTCAGTCAATCTTTCTGAACGGAGGAACCCAGGTGGGTGCACAGATTTTATTGTTTTCCTGTTGGTATTATTCTCCTTTAAACTTTTCACACAATTCATTGCCAACGTGCAGAGATTTTGGCTACAAAGGCCAACTGGAAAAGTGTGTTATTTGTTATCTTCTAGAGAATTATCAATCGTCTGGGGTGATGATGAACGCTATTGGGGGTGGAGTCCTGGTGAAGTTGCGAATTCCAGGTAGATTCCTTTTGATTGATCTCATGATAGATAATTTTAGTGGCTCAGATATATTTCATTTTTCCAAGAAACATACTGGCAAGCTAAGAAGAAGAGAAGAAATTTTTAGACGAATGTTAATTTAAGAATTCAATATCCCAATTCTTAGTTGAAGGATTTTTAACTTACAATTTTTTGTGTCCCTTAAATTGCTATGTATGCACTGAAGGCACCGTAGGATACATACTCGGGGTTATAAAAGTTAAAATAAAATGAAACAAAAACTATTTCTGGAGTTCAGCTGCTATCTACCTGAAACTTTTAGGGTTGTATAGTTTATACGGTTTCTGCGCCCCGTAGATTAGTGAATTCTCTGTTGTTGGGTAAGACCTTTAGGGTTGTATAGTTTATAGGGTTTCTTGATTCCTCATTCAATTGGGTGCGATCCTTTAGTTATTGGGATCGTTGGCAACCGGTGCCAGCCCTTGCTGGAAAGCTTCTCCAGCAATCTTGAACAGCTAGCAATCCTAGAACTTTCTGTCAGCCTTAAAAATCTAAAATCAAAATTATGCGTGTCCCTCGAAGTCAATTATAGTTTAGCAACTTCTTGTTTTAAAACATCCTCAAAATAATTTCCTACTGGTTAGTGAGACCTCCCTAACCAGATGCCAATTGGGTTAGTGAGACCTCCTTGTGGAAGCCCCACCCAAGGACTTATCTCCATTTACCTATACATACTGTTCAAGGTTGGTAGCCCTGGCTTTGGCGGTGTAGTATAGCACGCCTCTCTTTCAGAAATTTGTTCTTTCTTGCAAAGCAATAGCCATTCTTCTCAATTTATGTTGCAAGGTGATGTGACTTTATCCTTAACTGACATTACATTTTTTCCCCGACGTCTGATAAAAGCCTTAAGGGTTAATGTTGTTTGTTCAGTTTCACGGAAGTGGCCGAAGTAAAGAAGGTTGCGTGGTTCGAGGTAAAGAGCAAATTTGACTGCAGGCTGTTGTCGCCAAATACAGACTACTCTTTGTCATTTCTGATTAAATTTGGACCCCGCCCTATTGGGTGGAATGTGCTTCCCCTGAAATTTTCTATTACAACTGTAGAAGGTGATGAAGTGAAATCAGGTCGGCTGTTAAGGGACAGGGAAGGAGCAAGCATAGATCCAAATTTGAAGATCGCTCCTTTGAATTATCAAAGTAATGGGTGGATAGAAGTTGTTGCAGGGGAATTTACTGTCAAAGCGTACACTGATTCTGAGGTGCCAAGATACGTGGAATTCAGTATGAAAGAGGTAGATTCTGGTCGTTGGAAATCTGGACTATTTTTTGATGGTGTTAGGATTCAACCCATATCAGCTTAGTGGTTTTGGTATGTATCAGTTTTTGTTGTCGGAGTGGTTTTGTGACATTTACAAAATTGGTGTGATGACGTTTCTAGAATAAGATTGTGTCAGAAAGCTGGTACTTGAGATTGACTGTACTTGAGATTAACTGCAGGCCTATAATTTTGAATAAGGCTCTGTAATATAACCCAAAATATATGAATATAGTTCCCCTCACCTTTGAAGGTAGATAATGTTTTCACCCTTCTTTCTCTCTGATATCTTTTAGGTTGTTGCCTACAGGGCAGCTCTTTTCTGCATGTAAGAATCTTCGCATAAGAATAGGAGCATTTTCACTGTACTTCATATATTTTGCAAGTTTTATATTCTTGAGGTCTTGAACACATGACCAAGAGCGAATAGAGCCTTGCCAATCTATCCACACCACTGTGCAATCTATATATGGTGGAATTTCTTTTGACGAAAATTTTGTTGCAAATTCTATGTCTTGTTTAAGCCACACTGTAAGGACAGTGGTGAAGTGCATTGTATTGTGAATAAATTAACAAGTACACATTCAATATGAACACTCAGTTTTGTAAATAGTTGATGTTGAGACATGGATCAGCTAGGATTCAAACCTAGGACCTCCCAACGCTGCTGGAGTGCTCTACCACTGAGCTACTGGCCCCTCTTGGACCAGTCTATCGTCGGTCCAGGTGTGGCTTATTTCCAACAGCAGCACCCCCCCTTAAGCCACACCTCTCGTGTGCTTGGGACTCCTAGCTTGGACCTGGCTCTGATACCATGTTGAGACATGGACCAGCTAGGACTCAAACCTAGGACCTTCCAACGCTGCTGGAGTGCTGTACCACTGAGCTACTGGCCCCTCTTGGACCAGTCCATCGTCAGTGCGAGTGTGGCTTATTTCCAACACCAACAGTTGATTCTTCATTCTACTATGTTTAAAAAACAGGAAATATATTAGGCACATATTTGGACATTACTATGACAACTTGCAAGTTCTGTTAAGAAAATTCAGTGTGCAAGCTATGGGGAACTAATGTTTTAATCTAACATAGAATGATCCCAAAATAAACATATTGTAGTTCCGCTGATAATATATAGCTTAGGTATGAGTGCAACAGCTTCATTAGGTGTTGTCCTGTGTACTACAATAATAATACCTTGATGAGTTTTTAATTGTTGAAGAAGCAGTGAAACTTTATTGATGCGTTCCTGGAAAAAAAAGGGCTTATTCCAAATACAAAACAAGCAGATGCCATTCACCAATCAACAGAAAAATTGCATAGAAGAGGAGTGAATTTTGCTCTTTGTTGACGAACATCTGAAGACAAGAGGTTTGATTAAGGTAATTCTCAATAATTACTTTATTGTATAGAGATAATGAAAATTTTGTGAGTGAGATGACTAATGTTGTCAAAGAAATCTCACTTCCTATGATAATCCACCTTGTAGAGCAACTATGTGCATTCACATTATCCTAGGGATACATGAGTATGTGTCCCCAGATGTTTTCTGGCTGTACCCCTACCATCACATCTTAGATATGCAGGGACGCATCAGAACCATCTCAAGGCCATCTCTGATATCCTTTGTAATATTGTATGACTGGATACATTCCAGAAACAGCACTCAATTATCCAGGGATGTCACCAGCAGCCCCGAGGACAGCTAGCCATCCTCAGACAGTAGTCATAGTTTGTTTTTTAAATTAGATTTTTTTTTTTTTGCATTTCTTTTCCCAAATTATAATAGATTGTACGACCGTAGCCTGCACCTTTCAATTGTATCTGCCAAAAAAGCTTTTGGTAGATTTATTGAATAAATTTTGTGATACGTAGAAAATGGTGTGGCTAGATGTTGGTAAACTGTAATTCTCTTTTTCAAAACTGCATGAGATGACTCTATATTCATTTCTCATGATTTCAATGCAACTAAGGATAGATTCTCCTGCATAGAAAGATGTGCATATATATATATAATGAAGTCAAATGTTTTGAAATGGATTTGTGATCAATCTGGAGGTAACATACAGTGTACATTCGACCTCTTTATCGAAGAATGGAATAACAAAATGTTGATCGCCTCTATTAAAGCTATGAACATACACAAATTACCTGGCTTAAACTGTTATTCATATTATTGTCCTCTGTATTGAATACCAGATTTTCAGTTCATGAACATACAGCTGCAAGTTGCTTGTGGTTAAAGTGGCTTAGTATAATCTGAGGATAGATTCTCCTGCATAGAAAGATGTGCATATATATATATATAATGAAGTCAAATGTTTTGAAATGGATTTGTGATCAATCTGGAGGTAACATACAGTGTACATTCGACCTCTTTATCGAAGAATGGAATAACAAAATGTTGATCGCCTCTATTAAAGCTATGAACATACACAAATTACCTGGCTTAAACTGTTATTCATATTATTGTCCTCTGTATTGAATACCAGATTTTCAGTTCATTAATATACAGCTGCAAGTTGCCTGTGGTTAAAGTGGCTTAGTATAATCTGAAGCAACCTCTGCGGCAGTGATATGATTTTAATTTCAATGATTTTGCATCATCAAAATACAGTAATACCATGGTTGTCAGTTGTCAAAAAGAATAAAAACCTTATTTGAAGAAAATTTCAAAAGTGATTTACAGAGGGGGAGAAGCATGATTACCAACTTCATAAAATTTTCAATCAGGAAATTTCCCCTGAATTAGGGAATATATTGTTTTTCAGATTTTCTACATTTTGTTATTTGGTAGTTGTAGCCTTTTGGCCTTTGGTTGTATATGCACATTACAATTGTTACAATGAAATCAATGAATTTTATTAATTTGTATGTCAATTTATATGAATTCTCAATTCAACTCTAATATTGTGTAACATGTTTATATAATGAGTATGATGAATACATTATCATATGAATAACTTTATTTTTTTAAAATTATTTATTTTTAAATTTCCCTTCGCCATCCCTTATCTTACCCAAAAGAAGGCCTATATCCCCTGCCATTCCTGGAACATGTTCACATATTATTTGTCATCCTCAGCTCGGAAACATTGTGTAACATAGTTTTATCCTTACATATTTGTTTAGACTTTGTCTTTTAAATTCTGATCTCTTGATCAAGTCAGTAAATTTAGCCTTGTCAATCCACCTAACTATATAATATTTGTCTTAGGGCAGGTCCCCATGCGGCTGCTTAGCTTATTTTGGCTAACAACAGCTCCTCAACTTTCTATGCAACAATTTGTGGTGCTGGTGGTCCGGTGGACTAAAAAAATTGTTGCTTGTTTTTAAGCTTTCTTAAATGATACTTTTAAATGAAATTTTTAATAATGTTTCTTATGAATAAAATTTAGAGGAAAAATTGAAGGCAAATAAAAAGGAGAAAAAAATTGGTGAAGCCATGTGTTATTTTTATTAATAAGTAGTAGCTGCTTATTTCCAGCCTCTCTTTTTCCCTTCAGCTTATTTTTAATTATTAAGCAGTAGCTGCTTCACAAAAGTAGGAAAAGGTTCCAAATTTTCCTTCTCTGCTTAAAAATAAGTAGAAAATAGACTTAAGCAACTGCATTGGGACATGGGGTTACTGACAACAAGTCATGTTCCAAACGTGAGTCAAATGCCTTTGTTTTAGGCATAGTAGAATTTATTTTGACCAAAACTGATTACGAAATCATTGTTTTGTTTGAGTATGGTGAGAAAGTTCAATTCAACTACTCTACATAGAATATGAGTACTCAAATTTAAATTCTTTTTATTTTGACTTGTAGATAGGAAAATTTGAAGAAAAAAAAGAAAAACATACTAGATATTTATTGGCATTAGTGTAAATATTTTTGACATGTTCTTTGTTTGAAGTTTTGCTAAGAAAATGGAGGGTCTGCAAACTCTAGGGAAGAAAATATTCTAAATCTAATACAGAGTGGTCGTAAAAGGCAAAAAGTTTAGGCAACTTTTTAAGGTTACCACCACTAGGACACCACTACGGTCTATGAGATCTGCCTAATGAAAACCCACAAAGTGGTTGATTTTCCACTTCATATAATGTTCACCAAGGTGCACATGCCTACCTCCCTCCCTCCAAATTCAAACATGTGCCTCTATGGAATGCACACACATTCATCACCAAGATAGTTGAGCATAGCCCTTTTGCCATATTAGTAATTTGAAGAGGTTGTAAATGTTCAGTAAGCATTGAAACTTGATTGGACATCTTTACTAAAATATAAAAGAGCATACACTAGATATGATAAGTTGATGTCAATCTCTAATCAACAAAAGGAGTTTAAAGAAACAAAGTGAAGGATGAGATTTGATAAAAGCAATTATATGTTGTTCTATATTGCATGGAAGTTTCGGAAATTTGGTGGCTCTTGATGTGTACATGAGATGAAGAATGAGATTTGATAAAAGCAATTATATGTTGTTGTTGTTCTATATTGCATGGAAGCTTTGGAAATTTGGTGGCTCTTGATGTGTACATGAGATGGAAATGAAGAGTATTTACTTGATAGTTATCTGGATACTTAGACTTGGGAATATATCTATGCTCATCTTTATAATTGTATCCACATCCCCTACTTGAGGATATATCCATACACATCTTTATTATTTGTATCCACATCCCATAGTGTCTATATTGGAATATAACATGGAGGTTCTCTTATTCATATACTCAGATTCCTTATTTCGAAAGGACATAACATCCTTGTAAACACCTTCCAAGGTGATTATGATTTAATTGCTATGTAGACCTTATGGATGAACACATGGAAAATAGTAATATGTTGCATGTTAGACATGTACTAACATTTATGGTGAGGGTGAAAATCAATTGAACAATCCCTATTCAATACACTAGCAATTCAAAGTACACAAATACAATTAGAAGCATAATTCAATACATTAACAAGTTCAATTTATTGCTTTAGCAAGAACATATACAAGATAATTTATGAGCAAGAAAAACTCCACATTTCTACTCAATATAAACTAGAATTTCATCAAAAATTGACCTATATGTAGCTTTTTTGCTACATAAATAGTTCTAGTTCTAGTCTCTACTAACTTTATACATCATCTAACTTTCCTTGTTTTCCCTTTGAATTAATACTCTTATTGAACTACCAATCTTCCTTTTTTGTTTATAGTTCAATTTTTTTTTACAAAAGAAACCCTTCATGATGTTGAAGGGAAAACAAAGCATCTTCTAAAAATTACAAGCTTATAAACATTCTTAATCCACTTCATAAAGCTCTTAAGAGTGTCAAATATCATATTAAAATGTCATGTTGTTTGTCATTCAACAATGGTGTTGTTTATTAATGTAATGCCTTCATTATCATTGTTGATCTCAACATTGCTGCAACATATTTGAACTCCTTTTTGGTTTGAAAGAGCATTTATTTGAAAATTCTTAATTTGCTTCCAAAATTCTTTTAAACTATTGACCATTATACATAAGTGATAAGGGGTTGAAAATATTATTGAATTTTTTTTAAAAAATCAATCCAAACTAACCATTTATCATATTGACAATTGATGGTTGACTGTTAGGAGTTTAGTCCCTATTATAGTTAATAAATAGACTAGGATATTGGAGTACCTTAATAATGTGATGCAAATTAAATTATGTATTTTTAAATCTATTCATGCACACCATCAAATGAAGCATGTGAAATAATACATAGATCATATAGACACGCATGACACAAGATTTATTATAATAGCTATCATTCACATGGTCTCAATAGACAAACTAACATCATACAATCCCCAACCAAGTCTTCACAACTTTAGGATACAACTAATCCAACCTTGGTATAGTTGTACAAGGAGATAGATATAGCTACATAATCATCCAACATGAAATTCCAATTGTGTAACCATCTAACTACCATGTAGAATTCCAATAGTCACAAAACCCAAACCTAATTGTACCACACATCAACATACCACACATTATATGCAACATCAATTCCCCACATGGACAATCAATGCCACAAATAGTAAGCCACTATCGCTCACACTTGCCCAAAGGTTGTTGACTCACTTTACCTAAACTATATAGTTTTCATCTTTTAGTACAACCAAACACTATTCATGACTTGTGATAAGAGAGACAAACACTTGATTGATCCTAGCTACCTATAGTACCTTTGAGCATCCATAGAACACTACCATACTACTAGATGTCACTGCATGTATTCCAATTGTGATAAAAGTTCACCTCTAGTTTAATATATATGCTATAGTAACTTACACAAGTATGTGTTATGAGTTCCACAAATGACACATCTGTTGGAGAAGTATGATTTCAAAACCAAGTTTATAACTAGCAAGGCATGAAAGCTTATTGATCAGGAATGATCAAATGGGTATCAAGGAGCTTTGATAGGAAAAGAGGACAACCATTTAGCTTTGTCTTAGAAAGATAAAAAATCTTCTAGCCAGAGATCAAATATTCAATTAATAATTTCAAAGTGCCTAAAGATCAAAAGGATGCAAATGCTTTCTTTAGTCTTAAAAGTATTGATGCAAAAAACTTCAACTTCTCTTGGGCCTATGAATTGACGCTATAGTATAAAAATCCTTAAAAGCTCCTCCTTAGATCACTTTACTTGAGGATATGCAAGAATGCATAGTGTTCCAGGGATTTTCCCATATCAATACCATCCTCATTGGAATTCTTTGAAGTTCATTTTGTGAATTTCATGCCTTCCACATTAGTCATGTTCTCTCATGCATCTACTTAGCTTTTGGGTCATGATGTCAAAGTTCATCATATGAATCTTATCTATTGGTAATTTCCATTAAAAAAATAGTGTCAAAGTACCAAAGTGTATATTTGGTCCCAAGGAAAGATGGGTTTTCAAGAAAGATGAAATTCTTAAATCAAAATATAAAAGCTTTCCTTTTGTGGTATTTTGGACTTTTGATACAAATCAATAGTCCCTAACTTTGCAAGAAAACTCCAAATTTTGGGGCCATTGGTTTAGACTATACTTTGGAGTGCGCACACACATTAGCAACCTATTCTTAAAACCTTTTACTGGCTAATAACTCTATTCTATCAAATTTTGTGAAAACTTTTGTGTTTTTACCTACAACCAAATCCCATAACTCTACAATACAACATTTGTCTAGAATTTTAAACTTTCTAAACATTTTTGCAAGCATTGCATAGCAAAAATCCATTACCCCACCAACTTATATCTCTTAAAAAGATAGATTTTAAGTGTAATTATACAATCCTACTAATTTGTAGTGAAATTCTAAAATCTTTCCATTTGCTAAAACTAAACACCCAATCCTTCCAAGCAATAATTGCAACAAATGATAAAATCTCACTTTAATAATATGTGAGTTGATTTTTTCCTATAAACTCTCAAACTAAAGTATTTGAGGTCTATGTCCTCTTTGAAAAATCCAAAATATGAGTTCAAAAGGGTTGTTCCCTCTTTTAGATCTTCTCAAATCTTACATAGACTTGGACCATGTTAACCTAGAAGATTTCCACAAAATAATGAAGTGAAGAAAACAAAATCTATGGCTATGAACCTTGTGGAGAGTGGCCTCATTCAAGTAGTTGATTTCCAAATTGCAATTAAAACTTTAGAACTTGTTATGACCTATATAACAATTTTAATTTTTAGAGACCAAATAAATTAGGAAATAATTAAATCACATTGTGCTTGAAACTATGGTAGATTACACAAAAGAGACACTATAAATTGTTAGAGGTCCAAAACATGTAGAAATTATAGTAGATTCTTCTCCAAAGTTCTTTGAAGAGAATTAATATCAATAAATTAGAATAGTCAACAAAAAATGGTTAAATAAATAAAGGGTTAATTTCACTAAAGTACTTCAATTATTTTGGGCAGGAATGAATTCAATGAAACAAACAATGTTATTAATTCCTTTCTTAACAATCCTTGGAAATGAAGATGCTAAGGAGTTTTAACAATAGATATTTTAGTTTCTTGTTGGGACCCTAGTAGGAAAAGAGCAGATCCCTAGTAGGAAAAGAGCAGATTGAGTTGGTGACTTTGATTGTCAATAATTTGCAAAACTATTTGGTGAAAGTTAAGGAGTCAAAAGTGTTTCCACATGACTTCATATTTATTGTATTCTTTGTTGAATTTTCAAATCTCTAATAACATGTAGAAGTTTCAAAGTTCTGATAATATGTTGAATTTTGCAACACAAGCACCTGCAAGATCAAATGACAAAAAAGAACACCTTCCACAAAATGAGAGTTGCACAAATGAATGCTATATTACTCAAAAGAAAAGAATACAGAATTACAAATTGAGGCACAATTGTATAATGAGGTGCTTATAAAGAAAACACAGAGCTAAATTTAGGAGAACTAAAGTGTAAGCATGAGGAGCTCAATAAAGCTCAACTCTACCTAAACTAGATGCATAAAAGCTAAACTAGGTGCACAACTAAAATAAGCACTCCTAAGTAAACTTAAGTAGAAAAACATAACTAGTTGTAAAAAAGCAACTAATAGCTAAATATGCTCTAACACCCCTTAAGTGAAACTTAGGGTGAGTAGAAAAACTCTAAATGCATGAATGCAAAAATGGGTCCTAACAACAAAAAGCCCTGATTAGGTACCCATGTACAAACCCTTGATTTCTCTCTAAGCAAAGAAAAGGGAAAAACCATATGCGAAAAAACCTCTCTCCAAAAGAAAAGATGCAATGCATGAAAAAGACATGAACTACTAAATGAAGGAATGAAGGACTAATAAGCCTCCAAAAAAATGTCCTAAAAGAATAGAAACATGAAGAACATCGTCAAATCACAAAGAAGCTATAAACAATTGTCGAATGATAACTGCTATAGTGTTGAATGAAGAACCTCCTATAAAACCAAGATGATGATCAGGATGAAAAAGACAACTATCTGCATGAGTTCCACCAACGACACTACTTGAACAATTAGATGGAAAACTAAGGCAAAACATCTATTAGTTGAAGATACAAATGGCACACAAATTTTCACGAGTGACCCCAACGAAACTACTCAACCATGCAAGAGAAAATTGCTAATAAAAAAATAGGTACCAATAGTCTAAGGAACTTTGATCAACAACAAAAGACGGAAGTTAACTCCATAAGACTAGAATGTGAAATCAAAGAAGCATTAACACCAATAGTAGAAACCCCCCATAATCCTAACAAGGTAGAGGCGTAGCAAATCCAATAAAAATGTGTGTCACCATGAAGTGCATGAAGGAGAATTTGAATGTGCTCAAGAAAATGCCTGCAACTGAAAAAAGGGTATGCAACAGATGCGAATGCACATGGGATAAGAATCACTAGGATTCAATGTTGTCATAGGGGGACACTCACTAGACAAAGGTGTAATGGAAAAACAAAAGGCACTACACAACCCCCCACATTGGCACTTTAGAATGTAATGCATGTACAAAATAAGGCACAACAAAATCTAAAAATTCCCCAAAATCCATACACGAGTGGCACTTTATCTCAGTGCATCTGCAAACAAACATGTGCATGGAAAGGAAGTTCAAAATTGTGCAAATAAGGCAAAGTGGTGGAAAGTGGATGAGAAATGTCCATGTAGTCACAAAATCACCAAGGTGTCAAAGAAAGACACTAATAACACTCGACAAGAATACCGATGGGCACATTGTTAAAGTGATCTCTAAAGAATGACCACGTTTTCCAAAAATAAAGTGCATACCAAAATCCCCATGCATTGAAAGGACCACACATGCAAAGAGTGAAAAATCACTAACCAATACAAGATCATAGATTGTGAGGGCCACCGACTTGCAAGAAGTTGCCGATGTCAAAATCCGAACACCACAAAAGTGAAATATCCACCAATGGAGACTTAAAAACACCACACCAACTATATATAAAGGATCCATCCAAAGAAAAATAATCTCAAACCACACCATGCAGAGAAGCCAACTCCCAAAAAACAAATGCATGCCATACAAAATGTCAATGCTGAAAAAAGAGGCTACTTGGAACAAAAAGAAAACTTAACCACCCACACACACAACTAGATGCCATGAGGGAGTAGAAATGTCAACGAAGACTAGTACAAAACATCCATGATGGCATAAAATGTAGAAGTGAACACCTAGAAAGGCCCTTGAAGCTTAGGCAAGATGAAGTAGACACACTCTTTGTCAGATTTCTCATTATCACAACCTTTCAACAATGATCTAAGAGATTTGAACTTCTCTAGAAAGTTCTCAATAGTGGGAAATGAATCAGGCACCAAAGTGGTCAACTCCATCTCTAGATGCATTTCCCATAACTCATTAACTTGCCCAAAAGGATCATTGAACTTAGTCCACATATCTCATAGAGTAGTTCATGACTCAAGGTGAAATAGGAGACTGTTGGAAATATGTAAGCCAATCAATCCCATAGCCTCATCAATCTTGATTCTGTGCAGAAAAACCTCAAACAAACGGTCCAAGGTGGGTTGGGTCTCATCCAAAGTAGACCACAAACCTCTGGACACAAGTAATTTAGTCATCTAATCCTTCTAGGTGTAATAGTTATGGGTCGTGAGATGAACAATAGAGTTTGCCATAGGGATGAGGTTGTGAAGAGGATCTAAAAAAGACAAATTGATTGCCCCACAAAAAGGAACCATAAACCCTAATGCAATCAGAAAGAAGATAAATCTTGAAATAAAAAAATCACTTCCTCTAAGGCCCTGAGAAAAAATCTAGAAAATCTACCTGCAGATCTAAATAGGAGACTCCAATATATTTTTGATGATGTGTACAAGTCAAAAAACAGAGTCCATTTGACCAAGTTATGGCTTCAAAAGTGCAAAAAAGTCTAACTTTAGAGGTTATTAGTAGACAACTGGAGCAAAATATGACAAAACTAACACCATATATAGATCTATGCTAAAATGAGATTTTAGACAATATGTGGAAGTGAAAAAATGGATCTCATATGACCAAGTTATGAGAAAAAAACCGAAGGCAACTTTTTATAGCTTGAGAGGTCAAACTGGTCAACTATGCTAATGTGGTGACTTGCTGACATGGCACCCTATTGACGTGGAACTTCTGATGTGGAGAGAATATTTCTTAAAAAAATGGACTTCCCAAAATATTCCAAATAGATGCTCCGGTCTCCAAAAATAGGTACCTTTGCTAAATATAGAGAAATTGCCAAAATTAGCAAAATCCCCCAAAAATCATAAAAAAGACAAAGGTAAGCTTATGCAGGTTTTTGTACCTACACAAGGAAGATCAAACAACCCACATAATCTTTTGAAAGCTCTTCTATTGGATTCGTCCGCGCGCCCCCCCCCCCCCCCCCCTCATGAGCTCCAATTTGGATGATTTGGCAACTGATTTTAGGGTTCTTAGGCCTTTTGAGCATAATGGTGACATTTTTTCTCGAAAGTGACCAATTTTTTAGCTACCTCCAAAATTTGCCTCGTAAAATGTGCCTCCACCCAATTTGACACTAAATTTTTTAGTTGCTTGGATTTTGATGAAACAAGGTATTAGGGTTTTCTGACTACGTACACGATGGTATGCTTGTTTTTCTCAAAAACTAATAATTATTTTCCCACCACTAAGTCCACAAAAAAGAAAATTCGTGACCCTGCAATCCTTTTGATCAATGAAAACCCCCAAAGATTGAGAAGGGGTTTGTTGAACCCGTACTATGATACCATGTTGAAGTTTCAAAGTCTAATACCATGTTAAGTTTCAAAGCTTTGAAACCATGTTGAATTTTGCAACACAAGCACCTGCAAGATCAAACAACAAACAAGAACACCTTCCACAAAATTAGAGCTGCACAAATGAATGCTATATTAACTCAAAATCAAAGAACACAAAATTATGAGATGAGTTACAATTTTATGTACAATAAGGTGCTTATAAAGAAAGCACAAAGCTAAATTTAGGAGAACTAAAGTCTAAGCACAAGGAGCTAAATAAAGCTCAACTTTAGCTAACTAGATGCATAAAAGCTAAACTAGGTGCACAACTAAAATAAGCACTCCTAAGTAAACTTAAGTAGAAAGTATAACTAGAACTTAGAAAAAAACAACTAATAGATAAATATGCTCTAACATTATCTTGCTAGAAGAGTAATGCTTCCCAATTTGAAGGGAGTGGTTACTATTGTTTTAGGAGAAAAAATGGCATGCATGAACACCACCTTCACTTGAGCTTAAAGAAAGATAGAAATAATATAGCTGATTAAATGATACATTTTTATTCATCATTATAAGAACATTACATAATGATCTTAATTAATCTTTATAGTAAAATCAACCATTATAATTATTCTCTAGGATAATTAGTTCATATAATTTCCTACATTTTCATACATCAAGGTTGATGGATTCATTAGATCTCCTCACATACTCCCCAAGTATGTTAGTAAAAATTAGTGTTATTAAAACTATATCAGCTATTATGTATTGTTCATAAAATTCTTTCAAGCAAGAAAAAGATAGCTTTTCAATATCTTCTTTCCATTGATTGTTACACTTTTCCATCTTAAGCTAATACAAAATGTGTAAAAGCAAAAGTAACACTGGTAACCTTGCGTCCTTTTAAGTCAATATCAACATTTGATCCCAAAATATTTATAGAAAGAATGGTATCATTAATCTCAAATGTAAGTTATTTTTTAAGGATTTTTCAGATGATTGTGACGATGAACATGAATTCTAGAAGAGAGATTATTCAAGGTTAATAGATTTTCAAATCAAAGCCTTTAGAATATTAGAACTACCTAATTAAATAGCATATGATGGTTGAGTTATGGATCATATACATTAAGAATAACATATTTTTTATCAACATATTTGAAGGATCAATTGTTCATATATATTTCTATGAACCCATATTTGAAGGATCAATTGTTCATATATGGATCTTCAGACTATTGGCACCTATGTTTTTTACCAATTTATTCTTGTATGACTAAGTAGTGTCATTGGGTTCACTCGTGTAGATTCATGTGCCATTTGTATCTTTAAAATTACCAAATGTTTTTCATTTATTTGTCATTTGATAGTTCAGTAGTGTTGTTGGGGGCACTCATGTAGATTATTTTCTTCTTGATCTTGATCATCATCATGGCTCAGAGGAGATTCTTCATTCAACGCTAATATAGTAGTTATTGTTCAACAATTGTCTACAACTTCTTCATACTTTAGAGGATGTTCTTAATATTCCTATTCTTTTGGGACACCATTTTTTGGAGGCTTCTTAGTCCTTCATTCTTTTTCTCTCTTTTGGAGAAGAGTTTTCTCCCAATAGTTTTTTATCCTTTTGTCCATTTGTGAGAGATTGCATTGCATTGGTTTGTACATGGGTACCTCATCAAGGCTTTAGTTGTTAAGACCCATCTTGGATTCATGCATTTAGAGGTTTTCTACTTCACCTTAAGCTCCACTTAATGGGGGGTGTTAGACAATTTGAACTATTACTTACTTTTTATTATGCTTTTTTCTTAAGTTCACTTAGGAGTGTTTGCTTCTAGTTTAGCTAAAGTTGAGCCTTTTTAGCTCCTCATGATTACACTTTAGTTCTCCTAGTTTTAGCTCATGACATTTTTGTGCTTTCTTTATAAGCACGTCATTGTACAATTGTAATTCAATCCTGAAATCTTTACTTTTGATGAATATGACATTTTTTTTGCTACTCTTGCTTGTGGAAGGTGTTCTAGTTTGTTGTTTGATCTTGCAAGTTTATGTTACAAAATTCAACATGCTATCAGAACTTAATATTTACTTCAACACCCAGGATGTAAATATTTACACCTCCTATAGTGTGCACTTTAATATTTTGATGGTTTGGATTATGAAATAGTCAACACACCAAGTTAGACAAATTTAGTATATATGAATAAAATAATCAAGGCCTAGAGAAAGAGACCATCAATGTTTAAGATACCCATTGAGAAGAAGCACATTAATGAAAGATTGTGATACTAAAAAACATCCAAATTAAAACCACAACATGAAATTCAATTATAAATTCTTTTTAATTTTTGTTATGAAAAAAATTAGATGAGCCTTAAACTCATGCTCATTGGAACTTCGTTTAATTTTATATATTTATTATGAATTTAACAATGGATAGTTAGGTGGTTATGGAAACAAGGGAATGACATTCATCTATATATTATAAGATTAAAGATACTTAGAGTAATTTTAAAACAAACTTGAAGAAAATAACAAAATACACACACACATGTATGTATGTATGTGTGTGTGTATGTATGTATGTATGTATGTATGTGTATGTGTGTGTGCATGCGTGTATGTATGTATATACTTGTATGCATGCATATATATATATATATGTTTATACATATACACACATATATACACACACACACACATATATATACATATGTAAATATATATATGTACACACACACACACATATGTATATATATGTATATATATGTGTGTATATATGTATATATATATATGCATATGTGTATATATATATACACACACACACAATATGTATATACATGTATATACATATATGTATATGTATATGCATATGCATATACATATACATATACATATACATATACATATACATATACATATACATATACATATACATATAAGTGCTAACGGAAGGGCCAAAATGTGAACCAATTGTAAGAACACCTCAAACAACAGGCTTAGTTGATCCACTCACTTCAAGATCCCTGGGACAAATGGATATTCATTCTCTTCAACAAGGCTCCTAGAAGAGAATCTGTGTGGTAGTAGGTTCATCATTAGTAGATACAGTTGCATTGGTTTATATGGTAGTTATAAAAATGTGATTGACTTCGCAGATTACTCTGCTACCAGTGGATCTGTTCCTAACATTAGATTTGGATATGTATCCCGAAAGGGCCTTGCATATATATATATATATATATATATATATATATATATATATAGGAAATTGGGGATCATCAAAGCAATAGCAATATTAGTCTAGCTCAATCACGAAAGCTAAAATGCAGTGATAACAATCCTAAAAACACTCAATAAAGACATGAAAACAAGACATCAATTCAAACGCAAACCATTGCAAACTTGAATGTCTCCTTCATGTGGCTCCATTGTCCTCCTCCTTCAAATGGCTTTGTTTGTGGATCTCACCTACTAGTGCATAAGCATGATGTGAAAGCAAGTAGACAAGATGATAGCGCAAGAATACTCGAAGCGTGATTGATTCGACCAGGTAGGGACCTTGATTGAAGAAATTCATCCAATTTATAGACAAATTGGAGAAAAGATCAAATTAGCATGAAGAGATTCGAATGGAAATTGCAAATCAAGAATGTCAATTATGACAAATTATGACAAATTTGCACTTTCTATGCAAGATTGATTGATTGATAATTATGACAAATTATGACAAATTTCTATGTCAAAATTGATTGATTGTCAATTATGACAAATTATGACAACTTGAAATGTCATTCCCATGAAATTAGGAGAAAAATAGGAGAGAATTTGAAAAATAGATGAATTAGAAATTAGGAAATTAGGAATTAGAAATTGATGAAAATTAGGAAATTAGGAATTAGGAAAATTAGAAAATGAGGAAATTAGGAATTAAGTGAATTAATTAACAAATTTTCATTTATTAATTAATTCACAAAGAGGGAGGAATTAATTAGCCAATTAAATAAACATTTAATTGTGACAAGAAGACTTAGGATAAATAAACTATTTAACCTAGAGGGAGAAATGACAAACAAGGTTAAATGAATAAATCATGAAACCCTAGAAGATGAATTAAAAAAATGCAAGAATGACAATTAGGTTTTGATGTAAGATTGATTTGATGTCGATTTGATCATGATTTTGAATTGATAAATGATTTGATTGATAAATGCACCGAGGAACAATGACTAATTGATCCAAATTGACATGATTGAGAAGGACGACGATCGATGACAAATCGATTGCAAAATGACAAGATTGAAAATAACAACGATCGATGACAAATCGATTGTAAGTCGACAAGATTGAAAATGACAACGATCAATGACAAATCGATTGCAAAATGACAAGATTGATAAGAGGACAACGATTGATGACAAATCGATCGCAAAATGAGAAGATTGATAAGAGGACAAAACCCTAATTAGGATTGACGATGTCCAAAATGATAACAAATGAGCACGCTCATTGATGCGACAGGATAATATTGACCAAAATCATGACTGAAGATTGTTGTCGACAAGACCAAACTCGAAAGCGAGATAAATGAAGAATGTAGAAGAAGGACTCGATGCTCGCAAATGATAAAAACCAAGTGCGTGACATAGGAGAAATGTTAATGCGATGCAAAAAACCCTAAAATAAGGCAATGCGCAAATGTTAAAGTATGACTCCGCAAGCGTTGACCATTTTTAGACGTGTACATTTTGCCCCTCTTTGAGACAATGCAATTCTAAGCGTTGTTTCAAAGAATGATAATGAAAATGGCCCAAACACTGACAATGACATATGCATGCCCCCTCGAGGAATTGGCCAGTAATATCGAGGAAAGAGGCCAATCGATTGATAATAATGATAGAAAATGATAGGATCAAACAGACTGATAATCGGAGACCAGATGCACGAAGGACAAGCAATTGAAGGTGCAAAATACCGTGACCAGCATAAGATGGAGAGGGTGCACGTCCATCTATGCACTGACAAAGATCTATAAATGAGACAAAGAGAGTGAAAAATGCTCATTTGCACTAGCCAAAGAGGAGAATTTGTTGCTCTGGAAAGGGACACTTGCAGAGAGATGGCAAACATTCCAATGGCAGATCACCTCGGAGAATGTGTACGCACCTATAGACGACCAGACGACGCGGGAGCAGCGGTATGTATCTCAAAAACCCATATTGTCAATTTTATGAATTTTGATCGCTTGTGGGACATTGCGGGGCTCACAGAAAATGCAGAAACTAACTTCTGTGCTTATGTAGGGCGAATTTAGTGCTTGTGTAGGGTCTTCTGCACTTGTGTAGGGTACACAAGCGCAGGTTGTGCTACACAGGCGTAGGACTTATCACATAGGCGCAGTTGTGCATTGGGAACCCTAATTTGGCCAAAAACAGCATGCGAAAGATTCGAAAAGGGGGGATAAGAATAGGATAGGTCAAAATAGATGAGAAACACCCTGATTTGGACATGAAACAAGGAAATGCAGCCTGTAGGAGCAAACCCTAAAACTAACAAAATGTGCCCCAATTGTGATGCAGAGTCGACAGTATCCATTGATCACGCAGGAGAACCGACCTGACTGCTTCATGTTACGACATAGACTCAGGAGCATGAACAGAGATACATTAGCAGAACTTGGGATATACTATATCACATTCATGCCTGAGATTAGGGCAAACACAGGACTGCTTACCGCATTGGCAGAGCGATGGCATTCAGAGACTTCCTCATTCCATCTGGCGACTGGAGAGGCGACTATGACACTAGAGGATGTATGGCGTATCCTCCGCATTCCGATTCATGGAGAGATGATAGAGTATGACCCAGTGATAGGGAGAGACACTTTGTGCAGATTATTTGAGTGTGACATAGATGATCTGGATATCGTAGAGAGGGAGATTGGCTGGGAGACCATGGCATCAGAGTATGTTCGACGATATGTGGTGATAGCAGTGGTGATAGCATGCCTACTAGCAGGAGACAGATGAGGACATGGATTCCCTATTGGATGGGGAAGAGTGCTAGAGTGGATGGCGACAGAGGGGATAGTGTACGAATGGGGACCATGTGTGCTTGCTATGCTATATTTTTAGTTGCATCAGATAGCATATCAGGGAGTGCAGACTTTGAGCTGTGGAGTCACACTGTTACAGGTATGGGCATTTGAGCACATAGCCATATGTCGACCGATTGTAGAGAGACAGGTATTACCACACCGACCATATGTGTACTGCTATGGGGGATCACTGAGACAAGGTCCTTTCAGATACATACTGTATTGGCGACACGAGCTAGACAGACTGAGAGAGTTCACATGGAGGCCATATCTTGATTGCCCTGGATGGTCAGATGATAGTGATGAGCTATCGTATTGCAGACAGGAGAGATACCTGATTGGGCGACTAGTGAATTGCCAGAGAGTGATTGAGATGTACTTGCTAGAGAGAGTCAGACGACAATTTGGAGAGAGGTAGGATGTACCTAGAAGGACTGCACACTTTGCCCAATCTCACAGAGAGACGAGTCAGTGGGGGAGTATGATTTAGCCACACATAGCATATGCTGACTTCACATAGCTACAATAGAGATAGTGGGATTGGAGATCAGATGTGGTCGATGCTGAGATGACAGAGGAGTATGAGAGATGGTTTGCACGATGACAGCCAGTGCCATTGACATATCCTGATATTCCAGTATCGAGGAGACAGGAGGACTTCCCACTCGCAGGAGAGGAGGAGGGAGATGATGAGGACGAGGAGGATGAGGGTGGTGATGAGGATGAGGGGGATGACGAGGATGGGGATGATGATGGGGATGATGATTATGAGCTAGATTCAGCTGATCAGGAGTCATTGCAAGATATACCCATAGAGTCGGAGACAACTAGCATAGAGGAGATGGAGATGTGCAGGGCTACCATAGCAAGTCAGCATGATCGCATTGCGACATTAGAGAGACAATGCCATCTTGAGGACAAAGCAGGATTAGTTCAGAGTGGAGATAGCCAGACTTATAGCGGCTTGAGATACAACAATAGTGCAGGCACAACGAGAAGAACAGAGAGTCACCGAGTATATTGGGTCGATTAGGGACGCCAGTGCACGTGAGATGACACAGATGCTGGTAGAGACCGGAGAGGAGATACGCCATTGGAGGACACTATATGAGAGTGCAGTTCCACCAGAGCAGAGAGCAGCTTCATATCAGGCACGATTGAGGACAAAGAGCAGGGCACGCTCTCGGAGGTCATCGAGCAGCATGGGGGTAAGTGGACCTATGAGACCACCACAGCTAGGACCAGGAGGGACATCATCTGTGAGACATGGCAGGGATGAGGAGGACAAAGGGAGCACCTAGTGACAGAGGCACATGCTCCTTATGACAGACAATGGACATTATGCAGTGTGACATTATGTAGTCAGCCTGCGAGCCATACTTAGGATAGACAGTCCAATTTTGTACTCCAATATTATTTTGATATATGATATGATATGCATCGATATGATGGGATGCAATGTGTTATGACTTATGTTATTTTCCATGTATGGATGGCTTATGCACTGTTGATGTACCATTGTGGAACATGTATGGATACATTTTGATGTGTTTTTGATGCATTTATAATATGAAATGGATAAAATGCTTGATGTGATGCTTGATGTGATGTTTGATATAATGCAAATGTACTAACCAATGAATGCAGGATGCAGCATATGTGTTTTTGGAAATCAGAGCACTAGACCGAACTGACTATCCAAACTGACGGAAGAAATGTTAGTAAGAAGAAATGAGACAGAGGATAGTTAGAGACGAAGAAAAACTTGCTTTCAGTAATGCACTTTGTAGGTGAGAGCCTTTATTTTAATGTAGCAAAATGGATGCGTAGCATCATGGCATTGAAGGCCAGAGCTGAAATGCAACCCTTTTTGCGAAAGACAGACACATCGTAGACAAACAACAATCACAACAAAAAAGAAAGGGACCATGAACCATCCCGGTCACTCTAAATCACTCAGTGACATCATCGAGCAACATAGGAACATGATCGAAGCCAAAGATAAATCAGTAAAAAGATAAGATGCACAAATTCCAACAAGTCAAACAAACATCTTGTTCTTCGTTGTCAAAAGTTGAAAATGTGGATAGGACGATCATACTGTCTGGTTTCAGGGAATGTGGTACCCCCGTCTAAGATAGGACACAGTCTGGTTTCGGGTATACCACACCCTATATAAGACCCATGATAGTGTGCCAAGGATGAGTGATATTGATGTTGAGTGATTAATATGACAATTGTGATCAGTTTGAATGTTTGATTTGATTGAAAAAGCTCATCTGTTAATGCATGATTCCATTAAAGTACAATGTGTGATTGTGTGTCGTTGGATGTATGCTCAGCAATCTGTCTAAGCACAAAGGGGATTTTTTTTGACAAAATGCAAAATGCCAAAGAAATTGTTTTTGGATTTTGATGTTTTTCACTTTGTAGGAATTTTGAGTTTTTTAAAAAAAAAAATTTGTTCATTTTTCAAGACTTTATTTGACTTTTTAGGGATTTTTCAAGACATTTTATGAATATTTTTGGATTATTTTAGGACATTATTTGATTTTTAGGGATTTTTTCAGGACACTTTTCAATTTTTATGATTTTTTTTTTTTTTTTTTCACTTTTTTTTTCACTTTTTTTTTTTTTTGCATTTTGACTTTTTCAATAGAAGATGGACACATGATAGGGGATGGAAGAAGGACTCAAATAGCTTTTTGTTTGGATAGTAGCCTTGAAAAAAAAATGGACCATGACCTTTAAAAGTATGCTCAAAGACGTTGGTAGGATAAAGACATGGAAAAAGAGATGAAATTAAGGCAAGGATTTATGCAAAGGATTGGACTAGAGGGATCAAAGGATGGAAAATATGCATTGAATAATGGATAGGGTATTGGAAGAATTGGGCTTCACTGGATGGAAATGAAGGCAAGATCAACATTGGCACACACCTTGAGGGGTGATGGATTGATGGAGGAAAAATGGATCTCAGATTGTGAGATTTGGATGGAGGAATAGCTTGGGATTTTGGGACATAAAGACCCAAAATGGATGAAGAAGGTGATGGAGGAACAAATTTGAGAGGGTTGGATGGAGGAATAGCAACTTTAGATGCCAAGTTGGATGTTTCTTTAGGCTTTTGTGCTTCAAGGAGCTTCTTAGGGATCCACATGGTTTTTGATTTTTTATGCTTTTGTGGTTCCTTGGAGTGCATTGCTTGCATAAGGGATTTAGGAACCCATATATATTTTGACTTTGCTTTATTTTGCTCAGTGGGCCTTTGTGGCCTTTTGGATATATTTTTTTCTTTATAGATCAATTTGTTCTTTGTTTTGACATGTCGATTATATTGGACATGTTGATCCTTGAATACATGTGGATTGCTAGACTTATGACTTTTATACTTGGCATCCAAATTGCTTGGAGGGGGAAAGGAATGCATGGATGGATATGAATGAAATGGACTTCTTTTGGATTGATGAAATTTACTCAAGGATGTGTGCCTTTGCTGACCTTGCATAGAGGACAAAGGAATATAAGGACCTAAGATGGATGGAAAGTATGATGGGGAAGGTGAATGTTTTGATTTTGATGGAAGGATACCAACGTCTTGAGAGTGAGTTGTGTAGACATGACCCTTAACATTTTCTTTCAAATGAAGGGATTCTTTCTCATGAAGGTCTACTCCTTTGCCTTTATGAATATCTTGACTTGTAGGATAATCTTTTCTTTGGGAAGAAGACGCGAGTCCATTATGAGGTGGATATGATATGAGAGAAATAATGAGATCTTGAAGTGGATCAGATTGCACCAAAGTGGAAGAACCCATTATGCATGTCAAGGGCTCATGAACATCTTGCACTGACACGTTAGAATCATGAGGGGGATTAGGATCATGAGGGGGACATGGTTCAATGACAGGCTCTTCAAGAGATGGAATGGGAGAAATAATGGGATCATCAAAAGAAATGCGCCCTTGGAGTGTATATGGAGCATTAAGATAATGAGATGGAGGAACAAAAGGATCTTGTGGAGGATTTAAAGGAATAATTTGATCTTGACAAGGAGGAAGATCATTAGAATCCTCTTTAAAGTTGCTTTGCTCTTGAATTTTAATGGGATCATCGGAAAGGATGGAAGGGACATCTTGAATGTCAATGGGATTTGAAAGGACATTGTGTTCATGAAATGGAAGGGGATCATTTGGGATTGGATGGACTGGGATATCGTGATCTTGCTCGGGGAATGGAGTGTCAATAGGACTTTGGATAGGATGGACAAGAATAGGGGAATCATCATGAGTTTCTGGGAAGATGAGATCCTGGTCAAAAATTGGATGGGATGATAAGGTTTCGGGATCTTGATCTTCATCTATTTCAAGACACTTTTCTTCATGCTCTAAATTATCCTTTTGACATGGGGTTGGACTTTGGATATGCATGGAGGATTCTGACAAGGGCTCAATGTTTTGGGATGAAGGAAATGAACTTTGAACATTTGTGATGGATTCTGACAAGGAATCAATGCTTGAACATGAGGAAGAGGGACTTCGAATGGAGTCCTCTAAAATAGGTAATGGCAATAAAGTGCATGGTGGCATTGGGTCTTGTATTTCTAAAACATGACAAGGATGTGTATCATGAATTGGATTATCTCAACAATCAATTATGGATAGCCCTTGGATAATTGCATCCTTGGGTGTATTATTTGATGAGGACAATATGGAAGGTTCTTGTGAAACTTCTAAAGGTGTATGGATAGATGCCACTGGAGAGTCAATTTGTTTGTGGGGAGATGAGGCATTGCTAGACATAATTGTATTATCTTGATCTTCCTCAAAGAACTCACTTGGTAATTTCCTTAAGAGCATTGCAATAAAGCCACCTTTCTTTCAAGGTTTTGACATGGTTGTATCTGGAATTTGAACTTGTTTGGCAAGGAGTTGGTTCTGGTCTGATGTCATGTTTTGATATTGGACTTGGTTCAATTGTTCCAACATGTTTGAAACTTAGCTTGGTGTGTGTTGCAACCTTTGTTTTTGAATGTTTGGTTGTGGTTGTTGACATTGATATGTTGATTGAACTTGTTGATATTCCACCATTGGTTGAACTATTTGTTGACATTGTATAGTTGGTTGGACATATTGTTGAAATTGGACCATTGGTTGTACTAGTTGAATATGTTGGACAATTGGTTGTGTCTGTTGGAAATATTCGAACTGTTGAACAATTGGTTGTGATGGTTGAAAATCTGATTGATAGTAAACACCTTCTTGTTCTTGTTGTGAAGGCACATAATGTTGTTGAAATTGATGTTGTCTCTTTTCTTGAAATTGTTTCATCATCTCTATTTGTGAGAGGAGAGTTGGTATGTCCGATCATTCAAGAAGAGATCTTACATCAATTGGTTGGATCTTTGGATTTCGACCTGGAAATTTTTGAAACATTTTGGACATTTGTAATCTATTCTTCTCAATGTTTTTCACTCTTTGTTCCAAAATCTCATTTTCTTGAGCTAGTTTTTCCTCTAGTTTTTGTATTTGGAGACTTGTTTCATCATAAAAAGTTTGATCGATATTGCCTTGTTGTTGGGTTGGATATAATTGTGATTGCCTTGGATTAAAATTCGATTGCATTGTCAGTTGATACATCAAACTTTGTTGCATCATTGGTGCTTGGAACCTTGTTTCAATAGACATGTCACTATGCAATTTTTTTGAGATTTTTGATTTTAAAATGATGATGTATGATATGCAACTAAATGCAACCTAAATAAATGAAAATGCAATCTATGGCAAGAATGCAACCTATGTTTTTGTTGTTTTTCAAGATTTTGACAAACTCATGAATACAATTCTAAAAATGAGACCCTTAGGAAATTGAAATGATGTCTAGACCTCAAAGGAAAAAAGGACCAAGTGACAATAGGACAAAATGACAATGTCTCACCTATATGCTTGGATACTAAGCTAGGTTTGGCCAAATGACATTGATGACAAAAAGACAAAAGTTTGATAAGGTCTAGACTTCCTAACAATGACTTAGGGTTTATTCAAAGATTTAGATTACTCAAGTATGACAAAACCTAGTTTTGACACTATATGCAAAGGGACAATTACTATGCAAATGACCCTAATATGATATGATAATGACCTAAGCTTAATGAAGAGACCCAGGGTATGCAAATGTGACCTAATGTTATGAGGACAAAGATGCAAATGCAAATGTATGACAATGTCAACCTAAGACAAAACCTAAGGTTGAATTATGAAATGGTATTACTCTAATGCAAGAAGACACATGAAAATGGATGACCCTTATTGATATGCATAGGAGTATGACCTAGGTGAAACTTAACCTTGGTAATTGACAATGAATTTGCAAAATGCAAACCTAGGATGAACCTAAATCTAAGTGACATGAATGTTGAGACAAGATTTTGAAAAATGTTTGACAACCATGTTTGAAGGTGTTTTGAACTTTGTTGAATGAAATACTCTTGGGTTTAACCTTGTTTTGAATCAATTTGTCTTGTTTTTGAAATGAGACACACTCAACTTTTGACAAGCAAAGAAGACAAGATATTTTAACTTAGACTCAAGACAATCATGCTCATTCACACATTTCTTATGGATGGCAAGGGCAGTAGGTACTTGAGAGGTAGACTCGTTATGAGATTCAAGGAGAATACATAGATGCTTGACCCCATGCGCTCCCCTCCACGACACTCACATCTCAGGGCAGCCAAGCATCAGTCCCCATGGAAATCTCCCCATGGCAAACTTAGTATCTCTTCCAAGTATCCAAACTTGTCCTTCTCAAGCAACTAGAAGGATTTTTGGCCTCTAAATACAAGGTGTTTAGTAAGGATTTTTGTTAAGCGTTACTCCTTGGTGTCACACAAGCATGATTGAGACATTTAGCCCACCAAGATACCAAACAAATGTAGTCACGCAAGCACGATTTAGACCGCGAGGCCCTACTTAGATGTTGATATGAGAAAGAGTCCAAGGGTCATCACTTCCCAAGTAACTATAATTCCCACGTAACCCTTCCTTCAAAGCTTTCACCCATCAGGTATTTATTTATAATGAGTTAGAATGCCAAGGTACTCTGGCTGTGCTCACTTTGGGTCGTTCCCTTCTCACGATTGTCATTTGCTTGCAAAAGAAAGAAATGGTCGGGAAGGCAGGCCCTCTAAAGGCAACAAACAATCCAAAACATGAGAATGGTATCGAAGATCTGGACTTCTGATCACCCTAAGAAGGATGAGAACATACTCTCCTACTCCAATGTCAAACTCGACAAGCAAAGTGAACACATGTTCATTCCATCCTACTTTGCAAACATACTAGGTGCCTAATTAAAAATTGCAAACACAAAGTTTGGTTGGAATATAAGGCAACCTGCAAAATCACTAAGTTAGGAGTTTGATTTGTTTGGTCTTTGACTAGCGAACCTGCATAAGATTTTTTAGTAGTTTCATTCTTAGTCTTCGTCACACGTAATGCCAAGGTGCTGTACAAAGAATCAATACCATAAAACCAAAAAGCAGAAATAGAATGCAAAACAAACCAATTTGCAAGTAAAAACACTGCTTTTTTTACCTCTGTTTCTAGACTTCCACAGGCATAGAATGATGCAACACAGGCGCAGAATGATGCAACACAAGCGCAGATCCCTTTGACATAGGCGCAAAAGTCTTTGACATAGGCGCAGAATGCTTGACACAGGCACAGATTGCTCCTACACAGGCGCAGAAGTGCCTAGAAAGGCCTGCATTACTCTGTTTCTTGGATTTTCACCTGCAAATCAACTCAAAAGACACTCAAAGCATGGTTAAGTGGTTAGTTCACATCGGGTTCACTAAGAAATGTAGATAGGAAATTGGGGATCATCAAAGCAATAGCAATATTAGTCTAGCTCAATCACGAAAGCTAAAATGCAGTGATAACAATCCTAAAAACACTCAATAAAGACATGAAAACAAGACATCAATTCAAATGCAAACCATTGCAAACTTGAATGTCTCCTTCATGTGGCTCCATTGTCCTTCTTTCTCCTTCAAATGGCTTTGTTTGTGGATCTCACCTACTAGTGCATAAGCATGAGGTGAAAGCAAGTAGACAAGATGATAGCGCAAGAATACTCGAAGCGTAATTGATTCGACCAGGTAGGGACCTTGATTGAAGAAATTCATCCAATTTATAGACAAATTGGAGAAAAGATCAAATTAGCATGAAGAGATTCGAATGGAAATTGCAAATCAAGAATGTCAATTATGACAAATTATGACAAATTTGCACTTTCTATGCAAGATTGATTGATTGATAATTATGACAAATTATGACAAATTTCTATGTCAAAATTGATTGATTGTCAATTATGACAAATTATGACAACTTGAAATGTCATTCCCATGAAATTAGGAGAAAAATAGGAGAGAATTTGAAAAATAGATGAATTAGAAATTAGGAAATTAGGAATTAGAAATTGATGAAAATTAGGAAATTAGGAATTAGGAAAATTAGAAAAGGAGGAAATTAGGAATTAAGTGAATTAATTAACAAATTTTCATTTATTAATTAATTCACAAAGAGGGAGGAATTAATTAGCCAATTAAATAAATATTTAATTGTGACAAGAAGACTTAGGATAAATAAACTATTTAACCTAGAGGGAGAAATGACAAACAAGGTTAAATGAATAAATCATGAAACCCTAGAAGATGAATTAAAAAAATGCAAGAATGACAATTAGGTTTTGATGTAAGATTGATTTGATGTCGATTCGATCATGATTTTGAATTGATAAATGATTTGATTGATAAATGCACCAAGGAACAATGACTAATCGATCCAAATTGACATGATTGAGAAGGACAACGATTGATGACAAATCGATCACAAAATGACAAGATTGAAAATAACAACGATCGATGACAAATCGATCGTAAGTCGACAAGATTGAAAATGACAACAATCAATGACAAATTGATCGCAAAATGACAAGATTGATAAGAGGACAATGATTGATGACAAATCGATCGCAAAATGAGAAGATTGATAAGAGGACAAAACCCTAATTAGGACTGATGATGTCCAAAATGATAACAAATGAGAATGCTCATTGATGCGACAGGATAAGATTGACCAAAATCATGACTCAAGATTGTTGTCGACAAGACCAAACTTGAAAGCGAGATAAATGAAGAATGTAGAAGAAGGACTCGATGCTCGCAAATGATAAAAACCAAGTGCGTGACATAGGAGAAATGTTAATGTGATGCAAAAAACCCTAAAATAAGGCAATGCGCAAATGTTAAAGTATGACTCCACAAGTGTTGACCATTTTTAGACATCTACAATATATATATATATATATATATATATATATATATATATATATTGTAGCATCCTAAATTGTACTCTCTTACAATTTGGTCCACATTTTGGCCCTCCTATTAGCGCTTATATCCCAAAGCCAGACTAGGACCTAATTTTACTCATACCATTCAAATTTAGCCTTATTTTCACTTTACACATTATATGGGCCCTTGATTCTGGACCTAAACTAGGGTACGAACAAGGATGGCACCATGGTCCTCATTGAGACCAAGGTGTGGCACCTCGATCCTCTCAAATAGGAACTTAATTTGGTCCCTCTGAATAGTCACAATGAGCTATCGATATTGTGATCTCCATGTCGGCCTATGTTAAAATATTAAGGTGTTTTTCAACCAGCAAGTATATCTAGATGTCCATACCTCTCATTTGAACAACACAAAGAACACCACAGAGGATCACATGAGAATCATAAGGTATCCTGTCAATCCATATTCAAGAAATCTATCATTCAAGCTTTGAAGCATTCATCATCAATAATTTCTAGACGTCTTCAAGGCTACATATTCTTCATTCATCTATTGTGAAGAAATTACATCATTCATATGCAAGCATGTGTATGTGATTAGGGTTTTGTCATGTTCATGCCATTTCATACAACATATGTGGTTGCATTCAAGAAGCAAAACATCATTATCAATCATTGCAGATCTAAGGTACATCTTTCCATCATTTATTTTAGTATAAATTGCAACATTTCATTCAAGGTTAATTCCTAAACCGGGATTTGATTTAAGAAAACCCTTATTCCCAACCTATTTGCAGTTCTTTTTGTGTGTAGGAAACAGGTACGGAGCCGCGATCTTCAAAATTTAAGCGTTATTTACAGTGATGAATAAATCCTCCATTGGAGTGCAAAAGGTTTGGAGAACCAAGGCGTGGGCGAAATGGTCCTGAAATTTTAGGAGCTCTTTTGAGGAGTAGGTCTGAATTTGATTACATTTCTCAGATCTAGGTTTGTGGCTCAATCTCGCAACTGCAGCTTACTGTTTATACACTTCTACTTCAATTTTTGACACTTTTAACCTAATTTTAGCAAATTCAATAATTCAATTCAACACCTATAGAATTTGATCAGAATATAGATCTAGTAGGTTTAGATCTATCAAATTCCTATCTTTCCCTAATGTGATGGTCCCTAAGCAAATTTAGTGGTTTTACTACATCTAATGGTGAAAACTGCAATTTTCACCATTACAGTTTGGTGAACCAAACATTCTTACAATCTAAAAATTGATTTATGCTCTCAAATCTAAATTCTTTCTAAGGCATTAAAAAATTCAAATTTTGATTTACAAGGTTAATTTTAAATTAAATTTTAAAAATTTCGAAGTTAATTTAACAAAAAACCCTAATTTTTAAATTTAAAACTGAGCTTGTGGATTGTTTTAATTTGGATTAATTATTTTAGCTTTGGGTGCTTTCGCATTTCAAATTTAATTTTTCATTTACAAGTTTAATTTCCAATTAAAATTTTAAAATTTAAAGGTTAACTTCTATAGCATCATAAATTGTACACCCTTAATTGGGTGGTACAATTTAACACCTAGGTTAGAACCCGCCTTAGTGTGTTCCATCTTGCATTTTATTTTCCCTTTAATAATTTAATTAATTAATTTAATTTAATCTAAAGTCCTCTTTCATCCCTCTACACATCATAAAATAGGGCCCTTAATCCTAACTGTGCCCCTTTTTATTTTATTCTTTCAATTAACTAATTCATCAAAAACCCTAATTATGTCCCATTTCAACCTTCAAGGCCCGATTTCACATATCTAAATGCCTTGAATCGTCACATCCACCTAGGGTTGAATTTATAATCACGATACCTCTCATCCCTAAAAAATTGGAAAAAAGTTGATCAGACCATGGTGATACACCATGCTCCCAACTTTTTCTCCCTGAATTTTGGGATCATATTTTGGTGGTATTATAATTTTTAAATATGACGATGCAAAATTATATCATATTTAGGTCATCCTATGATCAAAAACAAAGTTAGGGTTTCATACATATAGCCTTTCCTTTTCTCATTTGAAGGATTCATCTACAAACAATTGAAGGAGCCTCTTATGAAGTGAAATTATAGGTTATGTGGAGTCTTTAATCAACAAATCAAGCATTCATCAAGCATTTTCATCACCAATTAAAGCTTTAGAGATATTGAAGAATAATAAGGAGATCACCAACTGTTGATTGGCTTGTACCTCTCCTTTAGGGTTTGGTATGATTTCATGTTATTTTCATATCTCTGTGTGAGTTTCACAACACTTTCTTTTAGATTTACATTCATTCTCTAGATCCATTATTGCATTTGTGATTTGAAGAATTTACATTCACTTAGGGTTTTATGTGTTGGAAACCAATAACACTGAGAGCGGGGGGGGGTGTGATTCGGTGTTATATTGGAATAGTAGATTTTAGCTTTAACAAAACATTCATACACCAACTGGTATATCGGTATAAATAGAATTGAAAGAAGTAAAGCAACCAATAAGCCAAACACATAAATGAGAATCATAACACATAGATTTATATGTGGAAAACCTCAAAGAGGAAAAACCATGGTGGGATTTGTGACCCACAATATCAATCCACTGGCCATATGAAGAGATATTACAATATATGATGGGCCTACACTTGCAGGAAGGCTTACAACCTAGAGCACACTGCTCAATCACAATAGGAGCCTTACTGACTACATAGAATTCCATACAACAATCCAGAGAAGTGTGAACTGCTAAGATAGCAACTTCTATGCCAGAATATAGTTCCGATTTGAAACCCTAAACCCCTTTACCAGAATAACCCTTACAATAAATTACTCACATACATAATCTATCAAAGTAATTTCGCATCATATTACATTTCCATATCCATTCTAAGTCACTCACAAAATGATCTATTAAACTAACCTATATACCCTATACAAATTTTATGCCTTATGTCGACTTACAAAGATATATACAATATCAGATTACATGTCGGTCAGATAACATCAATGTATAAACATCATAACAAATTGCCAATTCTAGATCTAAGATATGTCAGACTCCAATATCGATAATCTTTACTATACCATGTCGGCCTACATTGTCGATGACCAAAGAAATCTTTTGTCCTACCGTTGTCGTTGTTGGTGCTGGTGCCAGTGTAGAATCTGTGAAGTTACTGTCGGTACACCATATGAAGCCGGAACACAAAATCATGTTGCCATCAATGACAACATAGTGAAACCAACTAATAGAGTGTCAATTGCCAACATTATGCTCATAACATAGGATAGAACTCTAATTTTTGCACTCTAGCTCATTAGGATCTTACAAGAACATAAGATTTTAGGGAACAAAGACTTTTCAACTTTACATTGGCTATTTGTGGAGGTGGAAATCATTAAAACAAAGGGGTTTGACTAAGGAAAAACACTATATAGCCACCCATACACCATTTTCTAGCTTGCAAGGTTCTAACAAAGTTGCAAACTTTTGAGAAGATGGAATTTATAGGTGCAAATCCAGAGCCAAAAATATACCTTAGTTTGATGAGACCAAGGCAGCCAACGCCCTGGTCCTCTGAGTTTGTAGGTTTCTTTTATCAATTTAGTGTTTTAAGATCTTAATTTGTAGTTTCCAGAAGTATAGTGGAGTTTGGTAATAGGGACCAAGGCGCCTAGTGCCTTGGTCCAGCTCAGTTAGGCTAAAATTGTAGTGACAGTTGCACATCAGACTTTCCTCTCCAGTTCTATACTTTGTGTCTCGGTTTCAGTTTTGTATTTATCTGTTATTGCAATTTACATAGTCATTTTCATTCATTTCACTGGCTTAGTTTGTCATTACTTTGCATTTAGCCCTTTCCCTTTCATAGCAGCAAAGGAATAGGAACCCTAAAAGTATTCATTGACTCTCTTTCATAAGAAGTAGTCAAAGTGAATCACTTACTTAGGCTCTTCCGTATTCCAATGTGTGGAGGAAAGTGGGGTTAGGTCCCAAGCTACCCGATCCCATTTTTCACCATCACATTTTGGTGAACCTGATATGAATAAAACCTTTCTAGATCTATATTTCTCAATTAAATCTAGTTATTGTATGTTTCTTTTCATTCAAAAACATAAAAAATCTCAAAAATATTGTTATATGCATTGTGTTCATTTCTTAAACATATAGCTCATGCACTTTTGTGGTTGCACTTAGTTAATCACATAACTACTTCATTGCTTAGACATTTACTTTACTTTCTTTTCTTGCATAGTTTCTTTCATTACATTTTGTAAAAAAAAAGTCATTTTCAAATATTTTCATGGCAAAATAAATTTTTGGGCTGCTGCCCCAAACCCCATTCCTTGCACGTTGGCCTTCGACCGACTTGTATTTGTATCATGATATTTTATTAGGCCTCCTTATGAAGCATTTTGAGCCCTAAGGATGATTTAAAAAACACATGTATTAATACTTTCCCTTCTAAAGATGAAGCATTAATAGATAATGTTATTCCCTCTCCCAAAATTGTCTCTACCCATGAGGGCACCATAGTGCAAGGAGATATTTCTAACACTTCTCTCAATGATATTCCTATTTGGGATGAACCATTAGATGATGGTGTTGATTATTCTCTTACTCTGTCCCTCCCCTATTAGATTACCTTGGTCAACTTGAAGATGGTATTATGGTAAAAGAGGGTGATATGATTGACAATTCCCTTAATAACACCTCACCTTCTATTTATTTCAATCATTTTTCCTCTAAAGATGAAGCATTTACCTCTTGCCACCTTGGCTCTACTCATGAGGATACCCTAGTTCAAGAAGAGATTGTTAATATCTCTTTCAAATATCTCCCTCCCAAGGATGAATCCGGGAAGAGTAATGTCGATCCTTCTCCTAGAGAGTACCTCTCCCATGTAGATCCTTTGGTGATAGAGGATTATATGATGCCTATATTTCCTACTAACATTACACCTTTTTTTAATACTCTTCCTTCTAGGGATGAAACATTAATGACTAGTGATAATCCCTCTCCTAACATTGATCCTATTCATGATAACATTTTTGTACAAGAAGAGACTATTAACATTTCTTTTAATAATCTTTATCATACGAATGATGTTGATCCTTCTCCTAAAATTCATACCCCTTGTAAGGATACTTTGGAACAAGAGAATGCTAATAGGTTACGAGAATTCAGTATAAAAACAATCCCCTCTATGAGGATGTCCCTTTCATTCAATCTAAAGAAAATCATATTCATGAAGAAATGTTTAAGGTTGGTAATCCTCTTTACAAACCACTTGATGATTTCAACTCTACTAAACCTTCCTCACATGTTCCCAAACCATCTTTGATCAATATGATAAATGTGAGTGGTTATGAAACACCTAATAAACCCCTTTTCATAGTTCAAGGTGCTAGTCCTCAAAATTCTCAACCTTTAACAAGCCTCTCTTTATGGTTCAAGGTGGTTATAGTAATGATGCCTTTTGCACTCCTAAAAAACCAATTATTGTTGTGTAAGGAGGATATCCCATTAAGATTCCTTATGAGTATGCTAAACGAATTACCCGAGAGAGTTAAAATTCAATTTCTCACACATATAATATGTGGAACAATAGGCAACCTAGTCCTCCTCCAGTTATCCCTTCTTCACTTTCTACTTCTCAACCTCTTCTTCCACCAGTGCCTTGTATCTCACAAACTCTTGGTAAGGAGTATGATCTTATTGAACAAATTAAAGCTACTCCTGCCAAGATATCTCTTTGGGATTTAATTCAAACGTCATCAACATATCATGGAATATTACAAGATGCTTTAAAGAACTTATATTTGCCACTGTCATGACACCTAATACCATGGATTCTATGATTGATCCTATGAAAGAGTATAAAGCTGAAATTATGTTCACACAAGATGAGTTACCCTCCCATGAGATACAACATAAATATGATTCTCTTATGATTGTTGTCCTTATCAATGGTAACGCTAAAGAAGAACCCTTGTTGACAATAGTTCCAACCTAAATGTTTGTAGTATTAGTCTATTACATAAGATCAAGGTGGATAAATCTCTTAAAAAATCAAATTCTCTTACTATGCATGGCTTTGATAATGTTGCTAGGTCTTCTTTAGGTACTATAACCTCACCTATTAAGGTAGGACCTGTTATTTTACCTACACCTATTCATGTCATGCCTGATAATCTTACCTACAATCTTCTATTAGGACGACCTTGTATTCATTGTATGCAAGTTGTCCCTTCTACTTTGCATAGGCAACTTAAGTTCATCTACAACAATAAGATGTATACTTTGTTCATTGATACCAATTTACAAGCTCTATTGCAAACCTCATCTTCTTGTTCAACTACTTCTAAAAATACTCCTACATCTTCAAGTTTGCCTATTTCCTTGAGTACTCTTGATTCTTCTTCCACTTACACTGAATTGAATCATCATCTCCTCCTAAAGATACTTTTTCACTAGAACAAGTGCTCTTGGAGGATGATTGGGGGTCCTTAGATTTTACGTTTGTCTTTATAGGAGAATTCAGAGTCCCTCCAAGAGAACCTAATATTAAAAAGGAGAAAGATATGATGAATAATGATGAACAACTAATACCTTAATTGGTACTGAGAGGGGGGGTGAATCAGTACAGACAAAAAACTTGCTTCAATAATTTAACACTCTCTTAACATAGATAACCGGTTGTCTATACCACTGCACTTAACCATAGCAATACCAGTCAAACATAACTACTTAAAACAACATTCAACAGATCTCAGATCTCGATAGCTACTTTACTAGTTTAGTCATGCATGAGTTGCATCAATAATACCACAATCATTTAGCATTGCATGCATATTCAACTTTAATAAAAAACTACTCAATCATCACATGAAAACTCACAACCCATAACACACAGATTTTTCATGTGGAAACCCAAATGGGAAAAACCATGGTGGGGATGAATACCCACAAGCTTGTTTCGAACTCTTTTGAAGTCCGCTCTATTAGGAGCCTAGTCTAGTTAAAGACTTTACAATAAGGTTCTGTTAGGAACCAATCCTGTTAGGGATCACCCGGTTAAGGGATGGCTATAAACTCTGTTAAAGGTTGAAACCCTGTTAAAGGTTACCTTGCTAGTGTCACAACCCTCCTTTATCACTTTTGATTTGATACAATTTCTATTATATCTTTTTGTGTGGTTGAACTATTGAATATGGCTGAATGAATATTATAAAAAGAATAAATAATGGACCCACATACACACTTGGAGAATATAATCTAAAAAGACATTATTTAATTATTCTTTTTCCCATTCCTAATTATGGCACATGTTATAGGAGAAATTAGAAGCTTCTAGAGGAATCCTCATTTTTTAATACCTTGCATGTAACTCCCCCACCAGGATATTAATCAATTTTGCATGGGTCCAATATTGGAAAATAATCTCATTCTTAATTAATTTCTCTAGATAGTGGAATTAAGGGATTTTTTCTATATATTGTATGCAAGTTTTCAAAAGAGGGGGTTGGTTATTCTTTGAAGAAATTTTTCTCAATTAATTGTTTTAGTAGTCATATTTTCATTTTGGAGAATAGTTAAGGTTGTTTGAAATTTTTTTTCCAAGCTTGCAAGGAAGGATCAAGGGAGGCTAGTTGAAGAATTCAGAGGGGATTCTACATCAAGTTGCAAGTATCCAGGTTCTTCTTTTTTAATTTATTTGAATCATGCATCTCATTCTTGTTGTGAATTAGATTAATAAAATCTTGTCTCAATTTCTTGCTGAGAATTAGATTTCTTGTTTTAATTTCTTTCTATGAATTAGATTAATAAAATCTTGTCTCAATTTCTTGTTGAGAATTAGATTTCTTTTTTCAATTTCTTGCTTTGAATTAGATTAATAAAATCTTGTTTCAATTTCTTGTTGAGAATCAGATTCTTGTTTCAATTCCTTGCTGTGAATTAGATTAATGAAATCTTGTTTTAGATACTTGCTATGAGTTAGATTAGATAAATAAAAACCTTGTTCAAATTCTTGCAGTGAATTAGATTAAAGAAATAAAATCTTGTTTCAAACTCAAAATCTGTTATCTCTATAAATAATTCATTTCTCTATGCATATAATCATTGCATTAAGAAATCTCGCTATGTGATATAATATTTCAAGTAGGAATTCTTCTCAGATTATTTGTATAAAATCCATGTGGAAATATTATCTTGTTATTTATTTATTTTCAGAAATCTCTCTTTGTGAATATCTCATCAAAAAAATTTATTATCTCAACAAAGACAAATTTGTTGAATATGATCAGTGTGAAATCAAATTTAAGAATTTACCTATCTCTGTGATAATTTAGTTATCTGTATATTGCTGAAACAAATTAATTTCTCTATTTTATTTCATCCCTGTGATTAAATTCTTATTCTCATTTTTACATTAACATTTTTCTTATACATATATCTTTTTATATATTTCTCTCTTATATTATTAAATAAACTGGAATGAAAAAAAAACCATATATATATATATATATATTATTAAAATTTATTCAAAACAAAATATATACGAAATAGTACGAAGGAATCTGAAAAATAAATTTCGTCCTTTGCATGGATTAATGGGCCAACGCAGGGGGGGCGGAGTTATTACTACCGCCGCGAGGGATACCCCCCACTACCCTGCAGTCACTGTTATGGCAGTGCTCGTAGGGGAGTGGTACCCTCCACTAACCTGCGGTCACTGCTACGACAGTGGCCATAGGGTAGTGGAGGGGACCACGACGGTCCCCTCATCACTGCGGGCCTGCACCTGTAGGTCCGCAGTGGTGATGGGACCCATGGGCCCCACTCCCCACTAACTCTTAAAACACAAGGTTTCACTATTTTTTAATTTATTATTTAGTTTTTTTTTATATATATATAAAATTTGCAATTAGGAATTGTTATTACTTTCTTTAGTATAAATTTTAAGTTAGTAAACTAAACTTAAAAAAATTTATAAATAATTGAGATCATTGTGTAGTAAATTTGTAATTGTAAATTAAAGTATATAATTGGAATCTCTCAATCTATTTGAGATTTATTGGGTTACTTAGTTGGCATTTTAGATTCATTATAAGTAATTAATTTATATTATTATGATTTGATCCAAAATTTGTCTGTCTAAACTAATTGCTATTTTTGGAACCTGTGACTATAATTAATTATTCTCATGGTAGGAATAAAACATTTCTTAATCTTGCATGTAAGTTACACTATTCTTGCATCATGCAAATTACTTATACATTAATTGCATTTATTAACGTCTTCATCATCTCCATGCAAGTTACACATTTTTTTATTATCAATATGCGAGTTTCCTAATTGTCATTATTGTGTAAGTAAGATTTCAAGTTTGAAATATTAAATAGTTTAGTTGTAGGAAGATGGTATTTTTATCAGGTGGTACATGAATGCCATCAAGGTAGTTATTTGAATTAATTAAACTTTGCAATGTCTCATTATGTACATTCCTTTCATAATTGTTTCAAGCATGATGTTTTTCATAGCTTATTAATTAGAAAACTAAATAAAGGAAGTCGGAAAACCAAAACCTAGTAGCGTTCGGTATTTACAGTGCCTCTGGGTCATGCTTACGGGTAATGCCGTTGTGTTGAACTACTGCACTTGATGCCCAATAAAGCTGCATCAATGACGTCTATGGCATCATCCATATAAATTGTCGGGGAGTAATAAGGGACACTTGAAAGTTATAATCCAAGGGGCGGGTAATACCCCTTGGATTGATAATCTAATAAGATAATCCTAAAATGATCCTTCATCCGCTGAGTTAAACCATAGTAAACCCCTATAGGGATGATTGAGTGAAATGCTTTTATGAAATTGATCTAATCTCGAAGAATTGTTGACGATTGACAGTTGGGTCAAGGGTGATGCTTATGATAGGTATTGGGATTTAGTTGTTTTAGGCCACAAGCAATAGGCCATCTTGAGCCTTTGCTTAAGTGCTACCACCGTGGGTAGCAACCGCAAAGAAACTATCTAGGACGACCCTAGAAAGGGTTGCGTACCCACTAATCAGTTTACATCAAACCATAGAGTAGAAAAAAAACTACATACTTTACGCCTTGATCCCATGTCGAAACGGGTACGCAGGCAGTCTAGGGACAGAGTTGTCCCTAGTACTCAGGCGTTCTTGGATGGGGTCTAGGTTTTGGTAAGAAGAAGGATTGAGAAGAACCCTAATTAGAAAGATAAGTATAATAAAAAGGAAAAAGTAATTCAATGCATATTCGGAAGGAATCCCGTATGGAATCCCTTGACTTTCCGAGGCTTTAAGCCAAATTCTGAGGTGGAATTCAAGCTTGTTGTAATGCCCCGCCAGGAAACCCCGAAGGGATAAGCCACAATTACGAGAATAGAGTGCAAATTTTTTTTTTTTAAAGTTACGACACATAAGATGCAACAAGATAACAAAGATTCAGATTACATAGCGGAAGACTTCAACTAACTCCTAAAGAGTTTCCCAACGAGATTACTTAAATTTCACAATTCACTTAACTCACACAATAAATCCAAAAGCTAAATATCTTAATAATGAGATAATTCATAAACAGGATAATTTCTTTCAAAGGACGGAAATATAAATCATAACAAAGATTCATCCATTAAGTTCCATTCATCAACCTCATTCAAGCTTTTCAATTTAAAATTACAAACTATACATCTAACAATCTAATACATTAGGATTTCATCATAACACGAGATCTTTCCAAGCATATTTAATTTCTCAACAACAACTGAGTATAATTCATTACTCTAAGTTACATTATTCCATATTCCAACTTATTGCCTTAAAAGGACGAATTCACACATGCATTACGATAAATCGCATCTCAACCAATTATGCATTCGATTAACATGGCATTCAAGGAAGAAATGAATATAAGCATTAATAGTTAATTCCAATTATCCACTTAACCATTTTACATAAATTAATCATACATGATAAAGCTGAATAAAGGAAACATAAGAGAATACACCACAAAACACCATAATGATCTCGGAGTTCACCCCTAAAGGGCTACATCTCCGGGTCTGCTCAACTGCAAGACCCCCTCTGATAAATGATAAAGTTAAGAATACAAGAGGTTACACCAATTACAATCCAGCCATCAAGGCGATACATAAGCAATATACAAACGACCACACCGGTCGATAAATACATAAACGATCCTTACAAGGAACAGGATCCAGCTGAACATAATCCAAGCTAATAACATAAGAGTCCATGAGAGCATCCATAAAACTGATCCATCACCACCCAAGGGTCTAACATGAAACTGATACTCGCAAGGGCAACGACAAAGGACGACTCACAAAGGTACTCAAAACAGGACAAACGACAACACACTAGCGAACGTAGGGACAAGTGTCATCACACAACCTGGTATGGATACCATGGCAAGTCTTCATAGGTCCCGACCCATACACTGGTAACCCTGGCAACCTAATCCGAACTTCCGGCTCATCCAAGCCTCATGTGGACCCACACATCCTCTCATGAAGACAAGGAAGGTAGTTTGCCATTTCAGGCCTTCCCACAGCATGTCGAGTCTATGATAGCACTCGTCCCATGTGTGAGGCACATTATCTTATTTATAAATTATTTTCTAATCTACTTAGGTTATCACTTATTAGACTCACTTTCGACGGGTTACCCAGCAGCCACTTTGGGTGCGGCCCCCAATCGAAAGCCACTTTCCCATACGACACTAGACTAACTCAGACGAACTCAAACCACAGAATACCCATGGTAAGACGAACGGAGTTCAAGGAGATACAATCATCAGGTCAAACACGACTCAAAGATAATCACTTACTGACGGTACTCTAATCTAGATACCCGACCAACAACGGTCAACCACAATCATCATTCGACTCACACACACAAGGAGGAGATGATCAAAACGACACTACCACAATACAACAGTCAACTCGGAAATCGAGGACTAAAACAGGAACACCAAATCATCCATACGACAGGGTCCTACTAAACCAAGCAATCTTGCCATTCCATAATTAAAGCGAATACAGTAATTAAACTCGCAATGCAATAATCAGAAAAGACAATATTTCCACAATTTGATTTAATCATTAAACGACGATCAAGTTTTCTACAAGATCCAAATCAGATTACAGTTATCTATCTCATCAAGGGTTAAGTTGTTCTTGGGTTTCTAACTCCTAAGGTTCAGGCATTGAACAGGCAATTTAAGCCATAAAGAGTTTTAACCAATTCATATTAATCAAATTCAGACAACCATTAAGCAATTTAAACAAGGATACATTTAATCTCCAACAACGTCATTAACATACCGGTCTAAAACCGACCTCTACAGTCTCGTATTTCAACGATCTTCCAATAACATATTATTCTCTATTATTTTTACACAATACTACCTCAATTAGCCAAGTGCTCTAATTAGCTAGAAGGTAAGATTTAGATTTATAAATCCAAGATCAGACAAAATATAGTCAACAGTATTCAATTGCGAAAATCAATAGTTTTAGAACTTAATCAGAACAAGAGCATAAGTCAGGAAATGAGACTGAATCATGACTAACTTACAAATCCCATCATAGAATTAATCAACACCAATTATCGTTTATTATTATTTTGCTACCCTAATCAAGATTAAGCACTAATTGATACTCATCATTTAAAAAAACATACATTAACAACATATCGCTTGCATTTTCTTTTTTTTGAATGATAAAAAAAAAAAAACACATTAAAAAAAAACATTTAATAAACCCTTTTTTTCTTTTAAATCCAAAGAAAAAAATGCATTAGGCGAAGGGGGAGGGCGGGCCGTGCCCTAACCCTAACCCTAACCACCAGCATTGGGGTCCTCGTGGGCGGCGCTCACGACGGTGCCCGCAGGCGCCGCGGCGCCCTGCGGCCACCGCGGCCCCTGCGGCCACCGCCGTGAGCCGCAGGCACCACCGTCTGCGAGACAACAAGAGAACGGGAGGAGGAGCGCGGGACGCAGGGGAGGAGAAAGGGGAGGAGCGGGGGAGAGGGGAGGCGGAGCGGGTGGAGCTCCGCTCCCCGCCTCCACTCCCCAAACTTCGGTTTCAAATTTTTTTTTAAATAAATTCAACCTCGCCTAGTCGGTGATGACGCGTTAACACTGCGCTCATCAAAATAAAACACAGCTTGGTTTTTTTTTTTTTTTCCAATAAATTTGCTATATAAAAAAAAAAAAAACCACAGTTCGATTCAATAAACACAAACGCCCATCCCAAAGATTTATAAGGAAGTTTTGATTTACTATACATTCGGTTAAACAAAATGAGATTGAAATCACGTTTTCATGTTGGGTTTTCTCCTTCTCTACAAACAGCCAAGGGTTTCAAACGCCCAAAAAAAAAACAAGAGGAATTAACAGCGCCTCTAAATCACTTCCAGCCAAGCTAGGAATTTACCAAATCGATCCATAAACATGGCATTCGAAGGAGATATTAAAACCAAGATAAAATCTTCATTTTCATTTTAACCCAAAAACTAAAAAAAAGAGTTGGATCCTACCTGATCTCGCAATCCTGGCAAGATCGGTTGAAGAATCCCAATCTCAGCTGCCAAAGCCTCCAATTTTCCATCTCCAATCCAAAACTTTCCAAAAATGTCCATTCTCTCCAATTTCCCCAAATTTGGGTTATATGGAAGAGTTGACCCAAAATTTTCCATTTTTGGAATAAAAACTTTTATTTAAAAATAATACTCAAATTAATACTTTTCTAGCTATTACAATAATTTAAATTGCTTTTTAATTCAAAATCGATTTCTCTTTTAATCAAATTTATCCTTTCAAATTTCAGAATCCAACAGAATGCAATTACGTCTATTGCGATTAAATGCCAAACTTTCCTTTTCAATAGCATATATAAAATGCATTAAATATTCAAAACAGTCATTAAATCGAATCTACTCCCAATTAAAAACAGGCAATTCATTAACAACGAAAATCGCATAACGAAAGCCAGATTAATTTAACCCATTAATCATCAATGCACAAACGCATATTTAATCAAGATAATTACTAAAGACTAATAACCAAATTAATCAATCACACCATGCACGCAAACCGAGAAGGTCAACCAAACAGACGACTCGCAAACCCAAACAAACAGGGATTACCAACGACGACTGGCGATGCTCACTAGAGCACGCCTAAGGCCGACTAAGGTCTTACGACCACCTAATCCGACTCTAAGGATTAAAAAGTATGCTCAAACCTGCAAAACCAGGTGACGACGAACCTCGCACTCATGCGACTTCGTACCTGAAATCTCCTGCAACAAAAGATCATACATGCATACATTTATAAAATCTAATGAAATCATTAGTCCGATACTAACATCACGAAATAGGTACACTGAATAACCTGCATACAACTAGTGTGAGAACCACATCAATAGCTATGCGTAAAATCAAACATCTGATTATAATCATAATATCACGATAAACTAATCAAGATTAAACCAAGGTTAGAGATCGATTACGGTAGGGGTACTACATTCTCCCCCCCTAGGTTCCGACTTACTCCTGGAAGTCGTAAGGCTAGATGAAGGACATGTCGTACGCATCAGCCCTGAAACTCATTCAACAAAGATCAAATTGCACATAGAAAACTTTCCATAATAAATGAAATATAATTGCAAAATCCTTTACAAACGCCATTATCCATTGGCAAGATACATTTAAAACCATACATTCCTTAAAATATTCTAGGAGATATCCATCATCATAGCGGAAAAACAGAATTTTCTTCCTTTCATTACACCAAATTAAAACATTACAATGAGGTAAACAACAATTACCATAATCATCGATCAAAAATGACAGAAAAACATGCCATAATGATCAATTTCCTTTACCAATCCATCTTTCTCATAAAATTTTGTTGAATAGAACTAGCTCAAATTATCAATTTCTACAGCCAAATTAACTTTCATGAAATAAGAGCAACATAAATAACTCGATTGGTTACACTTGCCAGGCATAAGAACACCTTTCCAAAGACTGTGTCCCATAACATAGTGACCAGTTAACACAATTTACTCCATGATACAAATAATAACCATCCACATAACTGGAATGCATAACAGAAAAGGCCACATGGGAGCATGTTTAATGCTCGGTCAATGATAACATGCACGATCAGCATCTCTATGCCTGATCTCAGAACAACAAAAAGATCACAAGAATCCAATGTCTCACTCAAAGGCTTGATGGTGCTAGGTACGCCATAGCGGTGCTACCTTCCATACAAGACCTTTGTGAATATCCCTTGTTGTGCAAGGTGGTTAGCCTCCAAGAGATAGTCACCACTCATAGGTAGGTAGTGGATACTAGCTGCTTTCACAGCCTCACATACCTCCATCCTCAAGGTTCCTTGCGTCTACTTCCTCGTATACACTCATCCAAGCCCGTCTCCTACGTTCTTGGAGAGGAATTCACATTGCAACACAAGACCAGCATCCGAAAACAATAAGGATAAACCAGTTCAGCCACCAAAGTACAGAAGAGAAAAGATAATAAATCCTCAATTCCAACAGTAAGGAAAGAAAATAATCCGGAATCTCAACACCAAATCAAAGTGCAAAAGATCACAAGATCGTGGCTAAACCTTCAAAATCAAGTAAAATAAACTGCTGATCCCCAAAGAAATATAAAGAATAGCACAATTGCACATTACATCACTACGTGACTAGTAGCTAGCCACCAACGAGGAAGGAAGGAACAATCGTCTAGCTATCCTAGTAGCTCATCATATGGTGTGGCCAGTCACACATCCACATGGCATGGCAGTGTGCACCTCGACATCACCCCGCATCACGTCGTCACGTGGCATGGCTCTACCCAATACCTAGCGGTAGGCCGCATGGAAATGTCTACTACATCCCGCATCGTGTCTCAGCACGGCATGGCAATACTCCAAGCGGACAACACACGCAATGGACGTATCCCGCATGGCAGTGTACCCCGCGGATAAGGCACGCGCTGGTCACACTCCGCATAGTGATGTTCCTAGAGGGATACTCGCCGTAAGTCAGAGGTATACATGACTATGGTCCATCCACATGCCTACCAACACATACTAACTGGCAGCGCATGCGAATAAACCTACCTTTCATGAAGACAAGGCAAAGGATCCTCCAATAGAATCCAACAATATGCTCAAAAAACTGCCATCTATATGCTCAAATAAAGGATAGGAATAAGGATGGCACTCATGAACCTCGTAAATAGATTCATCAAAAGGGAAAGTATTGAGTACACCTTTGATACAGTTTAGTAGTACAACTATATCATTCCTCGAAGTAGAGAAGCTAAAGTCGCTTCGTGCCGACATTACTCGTACGCCAATCCATACTATCCAAGGAACGGTTACTTCGAATACTACCCCTTAACATACTGAGTTACCCACAACCTGAGGTTTGGTACTCAGCAGGGAACAAATAAGCAACATTACATAAGCAGTATGGTTTCCCATACTCATAAACAACATATTCTCCATGGTTGATTACTTCACCAATCCATGGGCACATAGAATACGCACTGGTTTCTTACAATACACACAATTACACCAATACTGGTTTAATCACATTTACGGGGAGTACTTTTCAGTACGCTAACATCTATACAAGGAAGATTCCAATTACGCTTTCTATATAAATAACTAAATCAAGTTTACTCTAGATTCAAGTACTGAAATTATTAACAATTCACAATTATATAAGGAATTAACATCATTCCTATAGCTTTCTCGAATCTTACTAAGCATTCATAACTAAATTACTAGCTAAGCAAATTCATTTCTAAAGCTTAAGACTTTCATCTATCACTATGAAGCCAAAAGCAAACACACAATTTCACATGTTTATAAACATTCTATTTAGATCGATGCACTCTTTAATACCATTTCTAAAAATCTTATGATTAGGCAAAGAGAAGGGAAAGAGAGTTTGATAATCAAACTGTTTCCTACAAAGACACAAGATCAATCAAGATCACGCTATAATATTAAATTTCTCACTTAAGCCTATCATTTCAATTACACGGTCTTCATTTCGCTACCGTTTAGAAGGATGAGAATCGACCTAACAAACATTTCCATTAATTTTGGTTGCAACAGGAGGTTCTAGTTTACAATCAAAGCAGAGATCAAGAGAGGCAATATTTCTGATAATGCAAGACCTCTTAAGAACACTCACATAAAATAATACAATATAACACATGTCATAATTGCAACCTATTAGAAATCACATTACGATCAAAGATAAGCAAGGAGCTATTACCCAAATAAAACATATTAATGCATGCACATCAAACAAGCTTTTCCATTCGCACTTTCTAAGCACATTAAGGTAATTCCACATACCCAAAAGCGAGTTCAATGGAGCATTTGCGAAAATAAATCTTCAATTAAACTGGTATAATGAAGCTCATAAGACAATCCTTCGAAAACACATAAAACAATCTTTCAGAGAACACATTAATACTCTCTTGGAGCTACCATAACATGCTCTTTTTAACACTTCTACAAACCAAGCAATTTCACATAATTCAACTATTCGCATAGCAATGCACCTTACTAAGGTAGAATTTAATCATGCTACTCCTACAAAACACATATGGAGAATTCTTTAAACATACACATACAGTTTTCTCCCAATCACCCAAAATAATTTTTTTTTTTTTAAACCCATAGCCCTTTAATGATCTAAAAGCATAGACGACATAAGGCTCACACAAGGGTACAAGAAATCACAACCTTTTCTCTTTTGCAAACAAGAAACTCAAATCAAAGATAATTACACATATCCTAATCATTTTAATTTCCAGAAAGAAAGAGAGGAATGGTGATGATCATTTAATTTTCTACAAAATAAGCATTCAATAATTGCCATACAAGTCCTTCAAGTGGACAACACTAAGCTAGATCAAAATCTTTAAACAAACATAATTTGCACTTTCCGATTCAAGACAAGCACGGACCAATCCAAATGGGTTAGTCTAAAGAGTACAACACTCAAAAGGAAGGTACATACGACTCTCTTCCAGAATAAGAGCAATCGTAGACCAAGACATCAATAAGCACACAATGCACAATTAAGCACTCAAACACCAACATCAAGAAGGCGAAAACAAGGTGTGAACATACATGTTACACACTAGCTAAGGTCTGCTCAATCAATCACATGCAAAAGGAGGACAAGCATACACATAAGGTCGATACACCTCACACAAATAGAGGGCACACGCGACACCAGAGATCCCAATGTTTGCAACATGGGCTCTGATACCAAATGTAATGCCCCGCTAGGAAACCCTGAAGGGATAAGCCACAATTACGAGAATAGAGTGCAATTTTTTTTTTTTTTAAAGTTACGACACATAAGATGCAACAAGATAACAAAGATTCAGATTACATAGTGGAAGACTTCAACTAACTCCTAAAGAGTTTCCCAACGAGATTACTTAAATTTCACAATTCACTTAACTCACACAATAAATCCAAAAGCTGAATATCTTAATAATGAGATAATTCATAAACAGGATAATTTCTTTCAAAGGACGGAAATATAAATCATAACAAAGATTCATCCATTAAGTTCCATTCATCAACCTCATTCAAGCTTTTCAATTTAAAATTACAAACTATACATCTAACAATCTAATACATTAGGATTTCATCATAACACGAGATCTTTCCAAGCATATTTAATTTCTCAACAACAACTGAGTATAATTCATTACTCTAATTTACATTATTCCATATTCCAACTTATTGCCTTAAAAGGACGAATTCACACATGCATTACGATAAATCGCATCTCAACCAATTATGCATTCGATTAACATGGCATTCAAGGAAGAAATGAATATAAGCATTAATAGTTAATTCCAATTATCCACTTAACCATTTTACATAAATTAATCATACATGATAAAGCTGAATAAAGGAAACATAAGAGAATACACCACAAAACACCATAATGATCTCGGAGTTCACCCCTAAAGGGCTACATCTCCGGGTCTGCTCAACTGCAAGACCCCCTCTGATAAATGATAAAGTTAAGAATACAAGAGGTTACACCAATTACAATCCAGCCATCAAGGCGATACATAAGCAATATACAAACGACCACACCGGTCGATAAATACATAAACGATCCTTACAAGGAACAGGATCCAGCTGAACATAATCCAAGCTAATAACATAAGAGTCCATGAGAGCATCCATAAAACTGATCCATCACCACCCAAGGGTCTAACATGAAACTGATACTCGCAAGGGAAACGACAAAGGACGACTCACAAAGGTACTCAAAACAGGACAAACGACAACACACTAGCGAACGTAGGGACAAGTGTCATCACACAACCTGGTATGGATACCATGGCAAGTCTTCATAGGTCCCGGCCCATACACTGGTAACCCTGGCAACCTAATCCGAACTTCCGGCTCATCCAAGCCTCATGTGGACCCACACATCCTCTCGTGAAGACAAGGAAGGTAGTTTTCCATTTCAGGCCTTCCCACAGCATGTCGAGTCTATGATAGCACTCGTCCCATGTGTGAGGCACATTATCTTATTTATAAATTATTTTCTAATATACTTAGGTTATCACTTATTAGACTCACTTTCGACGGGTTACCCAGCAGCCACTTTGGGCGCGGCCCCCAATCGAAAGCCACTTTCCCATACGACACTAGACTAACTCAGACGAACTCAAACCACAGAATACCCATGGTAAGACGAACGGAGTTCAAGGAGATACAATCATCAGGTCAAACACGACTCAAAGATAATCACTTACTGACGGTACTCTAATCTAGATACCCGACCAACAACGGTCAACCACAATCATCATTCGACTCACACACACAAGGAGGAGATGATCAAAACGACACTACCACAATACAACAGTCAACTCGGAAATCGAGGACTAAAACAGGAACACCAAATCATCCATACGACAGGGTCCTACTAAACCAAGCAATCTTGCCATTCCATAATTAAAGCGAATACAGTAATTAAACTCGCAATGCAATAATCAGAAAAGACAATATTTCCACAATTTAATTTAATCATTAAACGACGATCAAGTTTTCTACAAGATCCAAATCAGATTACAGTTATCTATCTCATCAAGGGTTAAGTTGTTCTTGGGTTTCTAACTCCTAAGGTTCAGGCATTGAACAGGCAATTTAAGCCATAAAGAGTTTTAACCAATTCATATTAATCAAATTCAGACAACCATTAAGCAATTTAAACAAGGATACATTTAATCTCCAACAACGTCATTAACATACCGGTCTAAAACCGACCTCTACAGTCTCGTATTTCAACGATCTTCCAATAACATATTATTCTCTATTATTTTTACACAATACTACCTCAATTAGCCAAGTGCTCTAATTAGCTAGAAGGTAAGATTTAGATTTATAAATCCAAGATCAGACAAAATATAGTCAACAGTATTCAATTGCGAAAATCAATAGTTTTAGAACTTAATCAGAACAAGAGCATAAGTCAGGAAATGAGACTGAATCATGACTAACTTACAAATCCCATCATAGAATTAATCAACACCAATTATCGTTTATTATTATTTTGCTACCCTAATCAAGATTAAGCACTAATTGATACTCATCATTTAAAAAAACATACATTAACAACATATCGCTTGCATTTTCTTTTTTTTGAATGATAAAAAAAAAAAAACACATTAAAAAAAAACATTTAATAAACCCTTTTTTTCTTTTAAATCCAAAGAAAAAAACGCATTAGGCGAAGGGGGAGGGCGGGCCGTGCCCTAACCCTAACCCTAACCACCAGCATTGGGGTCCTCGTGGGCGGCGCTCACGACGGTGCCCGCAGGCGCCGCGGCGCCCTGCGGCCACCGCCGTGAGCCACAGGCACCACCGTCTGCGAGACAGCAAGAGAACGGGAGGAGGAGCGCGGGACGCAGGGGAGGAGAAAGGGGAGGAGCGGGGGAGAGGGGAGGCGGAGCGGGTGGAGCTCCGCTCCCCGCCTCCACTCCCCAAACTTCGGTTTCAAATTTTTTTTTTAAATAAATTCAACCTCGCCCAGTCGGTGATGACGCGTTAACACTGCGCTCATCAAAATAAAACATAGCTTGGTCTTTTTTTTTTTTCCAATAAATTTGCTATATAAAAAAAAAAAAAACCACAGTTCGATTCAATAAACACAAACGCCCATCCCAAAGATTTATAAGGAATTTTTGATTTACTATACATTCGGTTAAACAAAATGAGATTGAAATCACGTTTTCATGTTGGGTTTTCTCCTTCTCTACAAACAGCCAAGGGTTTCAAACGCCCCAAAAAAAAACAAGAGGAATTAACAGCGCCTCTAAATCACTTCCAGCCAAGCTAGGAATTTACCAAATCGATCCATAAACATGGCATTCGAAGGAGATATTAAAACCAAGATAAAATCTTCATTTTCATTTTAACCCAAAAACTAAAAAAAAGAGTTGGATCCTACCTGATCTCGCAATCCTGGCAAGATCGGTTGAAGAATCTCAATCTCAGCTGCCAAAGCCTCCAATTTTCCATCTCCAATCCAAAACTTTCCAAAAATGTCCATTCTCTCCAATTTCCCCAAATTTGGGTTATATGGAAGAGTTGACCCAAAATTTTCCATTTTTGGAATAAAAACTTTTATTTAAAAATAATACTCAAATTAATACTTTTCTAGCTATTACAATAATTTAAATTGTTTTTAATTCAAAATCGATTTCTCTTTTAATCAAATTTATCCTTTCGAATTTCAGAATCCAACAGAATGCAATTACGTCTATTGCGATTAAATACCAAACTTTCCTTTTCAATAGCATATATAAAATGCATTAAATATTCAAAACAGTCATTAAATCGAATCTACTCCCAATTAAAAACAGGCAATTCATTAACAACGAAAATCGCATAACGAAAGCCAGATTAATTTAACCCATTAATCATCAATGCACAAACGCATATTTAATCAAGATAATTACTAAAGACTAATAACCAAATTAATCAATCACACCATGCACGCAAACCGAGAAGGTCAACCAAACAGACGACTCGCAAACCCAAACAAACAGGGATTACCGACGATGACTGGCGATGCTCACTAGAGCACGCCTAAGGCCGACTAAGGTCTTACAACTACCTAATCCGACTCTAAGGATTAAAAAGTATGCTCAAACCTGCAAAACCAGGTGACGACGAACCTCGCACTCATGCGACTTCGTACCTGAAATCTCCTACAACAAAAGATCATACATGCATACATTTATAAAATCTAATGAAATCATTAGTCCGATACTAACATCACGAAATAGGTACATTGAATAACCTGCATACAACTAGTGTGAGAACCACATCAATAGCTATGCGTAAAATCAAACATCTGATTATAATCATAATATCACGATAAACTAATCAAGATTAAACCAAGGTTAGAGATCGATTACGGTAGGGGTACTACACTTGTATTATGTTATTTTGATTTCTCCTAAGTATGGTGACCTCGATGCACTCCTATTAGAGGAGTGTAGTACGTTGTGAGTGACTCAAGACCCAAATGGTCCCGATGAGTCTAAGTCTCTAGCCAGAGCATCTCCTATCCCAATTGGATAGATGCCTACCTCGTATGGGTAGATTCCTATCTCGTATTGGATAGATGAAACCTCCTGCTCCGTATGGATAGATGCCTAACCCATATGGTTAGATGCTCATCCCGGATGGATGAATGCCTAATCCTAATGGATGGATGCCCAGAGTATCCGATTGAATCAAACACAAATGATTGAAGTAAACAAAAAAAAAATGGTCAAATTTTGTTGGGTTAAGTAAAGTGGGTTATTACATGTGGTATCAGAGCAAAGGTTAAAATCTAGGCCTTGTGCTCAATTCAATTTACACAACTAAGGGAATGTTTTGCAATGGTAGAGATTAAATTATAAAACCTTAAATCAAGAACTAACTACATAATTTAATTTTCAGGTAAAACCCTAGAATGGCTAGAGGAAGAGGGAGAGGAAGAGGAAGAGGAAGGGGAAATGGAAGATGCACTACCACTAGGAGACAAAGGGAAGCTAACCATGAGGAAAATCATGAAGAAAACCATGAAGAAAACCATGAGGAAAACCATGAAGGGGATCAACACAACCCAGGGAATAACGAAGATGGGGTCGAGGCTATAATCAACCTGCTAACCGAACAAAGGGATAAAATCAACTTCTTGGAGCAATCGATGCAGGACCTTAGGGCAAGGCAAAATGACATTGAGAATCGAAGTGGAGCTGAAAATGGGAACCCCGGTAGCAATCAAGGGAATATGATGGGCAATAGAAAAGAAAATAACATATTGGAACTCTCTAAGGATTTGAAGAAAATCACCCCCCCTAAGTTTGATGGGAGGCAAATTGGTGAAGGAGCTGAGAATTGGTTAAATGAAATGGAAAAGTATTTTGAACTAAGAGATTTTAGTGAAACAACCAAGGCCTTATGTGGTTCCTATCAATTCACAGGGGAGGTAGCTAGTTGGTGGACCAACACCAAGGAGCAAAATGGGTATAGCAGGGATACGATCACATGGGATCAATTTGTTCACCACTTCCGTAAAAGGTGGCTCCCTCAATTGGTCTTTGATGAGAAGGTGACGGAGTTCCATAATCTACGTCAAGGGCCCCTATCAGTCCAACAATATTGGGATAAGTTTGCCAAATTGCTTAAGTACGTACCTATGTACCAGAAAGATGAAGAAGGCCAAGCGAGGAAGTTAATTTTGGGACTAAATACCAACATAGGGGTAGAGGTTGACATGCATGGACCCAAAAACATGAACAAAGTACTTGAAAAGTCCCTAAGGCAAGAGAGGAAGATTCAAACCCTAATAGTAGTAGGGCATAACTATAATGGGAACCACTCTTTTAAAAGGAAGCATGAATTCAAGGGGAACACTAACTTCAACAAAAGTCAAAGGAATAATTCTTCTGAAAGAAGGCCACCCCCTAATCAATATCAGAGGAATGGAAATAATAATAATAACAGAGGCAATAATAACAGAGACAACTATAATAGGAATGACCAGCAGATCAGGATAACTTATCCACCCAGGGCCAATGAAACAAGGAATGATCCCCCTAGGAATCAAGGTAGGAGGGGTCCTCTAGGTGGATGTTTTATGTGTGGGGGAAACCATTTTGCTAGATAATGTCCCAGGATGCAAGGTCAGATTAGGGCCAATCAACTACAACAAGGGCCCCAACAAAGGATTCATGCAGCAGTTAGGAACTGAATAGCAAGATTCTAGAATGTTCCCATGGAAACTACAGGTACACTATTTGAACAACCAATTTCAATTCTAATTGACACTGGGTCATCTGAATGTTTCATCTCACTTGAATTAGTAAGCAAATATGATTTAAAATTTAATCAAATGGAGTCATCATGGACGATTCAATATGGGGAGAAGGCAACTAGGGAAGTAACTAAGTGTTTGCCGAGGGCAAGGGTACAATTTCCCGAGTTTGAAACAAGGGTAGATCTCTATGTGGCACCCCTAGGATTATATGATTTAATTATTGGAATGAGTTGGTTAACAGATCATCAAGCTAATGTAGATTGCTATAGAAAAGTTGTTGAATGTTTGGATGATGGGGGGAAAAGGGTCAAAATCCAAGGAAAGTTTAACCCCATTAATATGGAAACCATATCAGCCATGCAATTAAAGAAGGAAAGAAGAAGAGGAGGCCTAATCTATATGGTTGAAATTGATGAAGGAAAAGAGGGAAATACCCCAACCTTTGAAAATACCCCTTTCTTACGAGAATTCAAGGATGTATTTCAAGAAGAATTACCCGGCTTACCCCCGAAAAGGAAGTTTGACTTCTCTATCGACTTACTACTGGGAGCTGAACCAGTATCAAGGGCACCTTACCGAATGAACACAACTAAATTACAAGAGCTCAAAATGCAATTAGAGGAACTCTTAGCTAAGGGATTAATAAGGCCAAGTGTGTCACCATGGGGAGCACCAGTCTTATTCATTAAGAAGAAGGATGGAACCTTAAGACTATGCATCGACTATAGGATGTTGAACAAGGTCACAATAAAGAATAGGTATCCCTTACCTCGAATAGAGGATCTTTTTGACCAAATGAAAGGAGCAGCAATTTTCTCAAAGATAGACCTCTGATTAGGATATCATCAACTCAGAATTAAGGAGGAGGACATTCCGAAGATAGCTTTCAGGACTAGATATGGGCATTATGAATTCACAGTAGTTCCTTTTGGTGTAACCAATGCCCCAGCTGCATTTATGAACCTAATGAATAGTGTACTCCATGACTACTTGGACAAATTTGTTTTGGTATTTCTGGATGACATATTGATTTACTCTAGGAATGAGGAGGAACATTTAGTACACCTACAAATTGTTTTGCAAAGGTTGAGGGAACATAAGTTATATGGGAAACTGTCAAAATGTGGCTTCTTCGAGGAAAAGATTCACTACCTTGGGCATATAATATCAAAGGAAGGAATAGCAGTTGATCTAGATAAGATAAAGGTAATAGTAGAATGGCTGATCTCTAAAAATGTTTCAGAGGTAAGAAGCTTTATGGGGCTAGAAGGGTACTATAGGAGGTTTGTGGAAGGATTCTCTAAGATAGCAAACCCCATCACCTCATTATAGAGGAAGGGTAAAAGGTTTGTGTGGACAGAACAAAGTGATAAGGCATTCCAAATTTTGAAGGGGAAACTAACTTCAACACCCATTCTAAAAGTACCAGATCCGAATGGACACTTCACAGTCGTAACTAATGCTTCTATTGAAGGTTTAGGAGGAGTACTTGTCCAAGATGAAGGGGTAGTAGCTTACGAATCCAGGAAGCTGAAGACTCATGAAGTTAATTATGTACCCCACGACTTAGAGTTAGTAGCGATTGTGCATCCCCTACAGAAATGGAGACACTTCTTACTAGGGAAGCCCTTTGAGTTAAAGTCAGATAACCATGGACTAAAGTACATCTTTACCCAACCCCACTTAAATGCTAGACAAAGAAGGTGGTTAGAGTTTCTAAGTGAATATGATTTTGAAATTGAATATATTAAGGGGAAGGAAAATAGGGTGGCAGATGCTTTAAGTAGGAGGAGACACTTGATGACTATAGCAACATTCAAAACTTCTTTCAAAAGGCAAGTAATGTATGAGCAGGGACATGACCCATGGTATGAGCAAGTCAAATTGACTTTAGAACACGATCCAACTGATCCTAATTGAAGGGTATACATTAGATGAAGATGGGTTGCTCAGATACAATAATAGAATCTATATTCCTAATTCAGGAGACTTAAGGGAAGTAGTCTTGTCGGAGGCTCATAATGCCCCTTATTTAGGGCACCCGAGGGTTAACAAACTTTATGCAGATCTAAAGAAGCTATACTTTTGGCAAGGGATGAAGAATGACATAGTCAAGTATGTGGCTAAATGTTTGGAGTGTCAAAGGGTAAAGGCAGAGCATAGACATCCAACTGGATTATTACAATTACACGATGTACCTCAACACAAGTGGCAAGTTATTAGCATGGATTTTGTGCAAGGGTTGCTCATGTCACCTTCTAGGCATGATACAATAATGATGGTAATTGACAAACTCACTAAGGTGGCACACTTTATACCAGGGAATCTGATGGATGATGCACCTACCTTGGCAAGGCGCTTTGTTAAGGAAATATTTAGGTCGCATGGAATGCCAAAGAAAATCATATCAGATAGAGATGCTAGATTCACTTCAAGGTTTTGGACAACTCTTCAATCAGCTCTGGGAATTCAACTAAATTTTAGCACTGTATACCATCCTGAAACCGATGGTCAAACAGAAAGGACAAATTAGATTTTGGAAGACCTAATTCGCATGTACTGCATGGACCAATAGAAGAAATGGGAAGATTACCTACCTCTAGTAGAGTTTTCTTACAATAATACATATCAAACATCTTTGGGAATGACACCTTTTGAAGCATTGTATGGTAGGCCATGTCGAACACCTTTGAGTTGGGATAGTCTTGAAGATAGAGTAATTGTTGGACCAGATATGTTGAAGGAGATGGAAAGAAAAACTAAAGAAATTAGGCAAAGATTGAAGGAAGCCTCAGATAGGCAGAAAAGTTATGCAGACAAAAATAGGACACCAAGGGAGTTTGAGATGGGAGAGAAAGTTTTCCTAAGGGTTAGGCCACACAAGAGCTCCATAAGGTTTGGGAAAAAGACTAAGCTTGCACCTCATTATGTTGGGCCTTTTGAAATATTCGATAGGATTAATATAGTTGCATACCGGTTGGCCTTACCTCCCTAATTGAGCCGAATCCATGATGTCTTCCATGTATCTCTTCTTAAAAAGTATGTACTTGATGAGAAACATATTTTGAATTGGGATGCTTTACAGGTCTAGGAAATGGGAGGAATAATGATAGAGCCATTCAAAATCTTGGAAAGGCGCCAGTGCCAATTGCACAACAAAGAGGTTGATCAATGCAAAGTATAATGGAATTAGTATGATGAAAAGAATGCCACATGGGAAGATACTAGGGAAATGCAACAGTTGTTTCCCTTTTTGTTTTAAATTAATCATGAACTATAGACTCTTTTGGATTTATTCAATAAGTGCATCGAGACTATGCACAATTCAAGGGGGGGAGGATGTCACAACCCTCCTTTATCACTTTTGATTTGATACAATTTCTATTATATCTTTTTGTGTGGTTGAACTATTGAACATGGTTGAATGAATATTATAAAAAGAATAAATAATGGACCCACATACACACTTGGAGAATATAATTTAACAAGGCATTATTTAATTATTCTTTTTCCTATTCCCAATTATGACACATGTTGTAGGAGAAATTAGAAGCTTCTAGAGGAATCCTCATTCTTTAATACCTTGCATGTAACTCCACCACTAGGATATTAATCAATTTTGCATGGGTCCAATATTGGAAAATAATCTCATTCTTAATTAATTTCTCTAGATAGTGGAATTAAGGGATTTTTCCTATATATTGTATGCAAGTTTTCAAAAGAGGGAGTTGGTTATTCTTTGAAGAAAGTTTTCTCAACTAGTTGTTTTAGTAGTCATATTTTCATTTTGGAGAATAGTTAAGGTTGTTTGAAGAAATTTTTCCAAGCTTGCAAGGAAGGATCAAGGGAGGCTAGTTGAATAATTCAGAGGGGATTCTACATCAAGTTGCAAGTATCCAGGTTCTTCTTTTTTTATTTATTTGAATCATGCATCTCATTCTTGATATGAATTAGATTAATAAAATCTTGTCTCAATTTCTTGCTGAGAATTAGATTTCTTGTTTCAATTTCTTGCTATGAATTAGATTAATAAAATCTTGTCTCAATTTCTTGCTGAGAATTAGATTTCTTTTTTCAATTTCTTTCTGTGAATTAGATTAATAAAATCTTGTTTCAATTTCTTGCCAAGAATTAGATTCTTGTTTCAATTCCTTGCTGTGAATTAGATTCTTGTTTCAATTCCTTGCTGTGAATTAGATTAATGAAATCTTGTTTTAGATACTTGTTGTGAGTTAGATTAGATAAATAAAAATCTTGTTCAAATTCTTGCTGTGAATTAGAATAAAGAAATAAAATCTTGTTTCAAACTCAAAATCTGTTATCTCTGTAAATAATTCATTTCTCTATGCATATAATCATTGTATTAAGAAATCTCGCTATGTGATATAATATTTCAAGTAGGAATTCTTCTTAGATTATTTGTATAAAATCCCTGTGGAAATATTATCTTGTCATTTATTTATTTTCAGAAATCTCTCTTTGTGAATGTCTCATCAAAAAAATTTATTATCTCAACATAAGACAAATTTGTTGAATATGATCACTGTGAAATCAAAGTTAAGCATTTACCTATCTTTGTGATAATTTAGTTATCTGTATATTGCTGAAACAAATTATTTTCTCTATTTTATTTCATCCCTGTGGTTAATTCTTATTCTCATTTTTACATTAACATTTCTCTTATACATATATCTTTTTATATATTTCTCTCTTATATTATTAAATAAACTGGAATGAAAAAAAACCATATATATATATATATAAATATAAATATATATATATTATTAAAATTTATTCAAAACAAAATATATACGAAATAGTACGAAGGAATCCGAAGAATAAATTTCGTCCTTTGCATGGATTAATGGGCCAACGCAGGGGGGGCGGAGTTATTACTACCGCATGGAGGGATAACCCCCACTACCCTGCAGTCACTATTACGGTAGTGCCCACAGGGGAGTGGTACCCTCCACTAACATGCGGTCACTACTACGACAGTGGCCATAGGGTAGTGGAGGGGACCACGACAGTCCCCTCATCACTGCGGGCCTGCACCCGTAGGTCCGTAGTGGTGATGGGACCCGTGGGCCCCACTCCCCACTAACTCTTAAAACACAAGGTTTCACTATATTTTTAATTTATTATTTAGTTTATATATATATATATATATAATTTGTAATTAGGAATTGTTATTACTTTCTTTACTATAAATTTTAAGTTAGTAAACTAAACTTAGAAAAATTTATAAATAATTGAGATCATTGTGTAGTAAATTCGTAATTGTAAATTAAAGTATATAATTGGAATCTCTCAATCTATTTGAGATTTATTGGGTTACTTAGTTTGCATTTTAGATTCATTATAAGTAATTAATTTATATTATTATGATTTGATCCAAAATTTGTCTATCTCTAAACTAATTGCTATTTTTGGAACCTATGACTCTATAATTAATTATTCCCATGGTAGGAATAAAACATTGCTTAATCTTGCATGTAAGTTACACTATTCTTGCATCATGCAAATTACTTATACATTAATTGCATTTATTGACGTCTTCATTATCTCCATGCAAGTTACATGTTTTTTTTATCAATATGCGAGTTTCGTAATTGTCATTATTGTGTAAGTTAGATTTCAAGTTTGAAATATTAAATAGTTTAGTTGTAGGAAGATGGTATTTTTATTAGGTGGTACATGAATGCCATCGAGGTAGTTATTTCAATTAATTAAACTTTGCAATGTCTAATTATGTACATTCTTTTCATTATTGTTTCAAGCATGATGTTTTTCATAGCTTCTTAGTTAGAAAACTAAATAAAGGAAGTCAGAAAACCAAAACCTAGCAGCGTTCGGTATTTACGATGCCTCTGGGTCACACTTATGGGTAATGCCATCGTGTTGAACTACTACACTTAACACCTAATAAAGATGCATCAACGACGTCTGTGGCATCGTCCCTATAAATCATCGAGGAATAATAAGGGACACTTGAAAGTTAAAATCCAAGGGGCGGGTAATCCCCCTTGGATCGATAATCTAATAAGAGAATCCTAAAATGATCTTTCATTCGTTGAGTTAAACCATAGTAAACCCCTATAGGGATGATTGAGTGAAATGCTTTTATGAAATTGATCTAATCTCGAAGAATTGTTGACGATTGACAATTGGGTCAAGGGTGACACTTATGATAGGTATTAGGATCTAGTTGTTTTAGGCCACAAGCAATAGGCCATCTTGAGCCTTTGCTTAAGTGCTACCATCGTGGGTAACAACCGTAGAGAAACTGTCTGGGACATTGACCCTAGAAAGGGTTGCGTACCTACAAATCAGTTTACATTAAACCATAGAGTAGAAAATAGAACTACATACTTTACGCTTTGACCTCGTGACGAAATGGGTATGTAGGCAGTCTAGGGATGGAGTTGTCCCTAGTACTCAGGTGTTCGTGGATGGGGTCTAGGTTTTGGTAAGAAGAAGGATTGAGAAGAATTCTAATTTGAAAGATAAGTATAATAAAAAGGAAAAAGTAATTCAATGCATACTTGGAAGGAATCTCGTATGGATTCGCTTGACTTCTCGAGGCTTTAAGCCAAATTCTGAGGTAGAATTCAAGTTTGTATTATGTTATTTTGATTTCTCCTAACGATGGTGACCTCGGTGCACTCCTATTAGAGGAGTGTAGTACTTAGTGAGTGACTTATGACCTGAATGGTTCCGATGAGTCTAAGTCTCTGGCCAGAGCACCTCTTATCCCAATTGGATAGATGCCTAGCCCGTATGGGTAGATGCCTATCCCGTATTGGATAGATGAAACCTCTTGCTCTGTATGGATAGATGCCTAACCCGTATGGTTAGATGCTCATCCCGAATGGATGAATGCCTCATCCTAATGGATGGATGCCCACAATATGCGATTGAATCAAACACAAATGATTAAAGTAAACCAAAAAAATGGTCAAATTTTGTTGGGTTAAGTAAAGTGGGTTATTACAGCTAGAGGATTTAAAGAACTCAATGAACTTGAGTCACCTAGTTAGAGGATTTGCAACAAGCCTATTAAAGCTACCCGATCAAGGGATTTTCCTTCTGTTGAAATGGTTAGAAGTCAACAGGTAAAGCTTTGATCTAATAACAACATTACTTGCTAAGGCTAATCCTTTTCAACTCCTCTCCTCTGCAATCACACTCTATAGATTCCACACTCTGGTTTGGCAAGTATCTCAACATGTAGACACAAAAAAACATCTTTTTCCAACTCAAACAATAAAAAACATCATTGACCTTATAGACAACAATTAGGTCAGTAGCATAAACCCTAAACCCCAAGTATTTTAGGTTTACAATTTCAAGCGGTCCAATCCTAACCGTCCAAACACATTACATAGAATTAAATGATCTAAGATAGATCTAAAGACACTCTGCATCGTCCATTCTTCACTGCATCTGGAAAAGAGTAACCCATCATGCGCTCTTCACACACCGCTCATAAAATTACGCATTCCCAAGATAGGCATTCAATGCATTCGATCTTCACACGCAATATCCTCAAGGAAATCCTTCACATGCACATAACTAACATGGTATCCTGATCCTTATCCTTATTGTTCACAAAACACCATTGGTTACACCGCATAAGCCAAACTAGAAACCCTAGAGTTGAATAGAGACTACCAACTGGTAGTCACACTTAGTGAACCCCAACACCGGTCCACTCCATCCTGATTGACCATGAGCACTTCCAATCTTCATACCGGTGCATACTGGTACACCTGCTTTAGTTCTTATTGATATTAATGATAACATACATTGTCACCGCTTTATCAGATGCCAACAATCTCCCCCTTTGGCATTGATGGCAATACTCAGTGTATCATTCCTTAGTATCTGCACCATGCTTAATAACATATACCAATTGACATATTCTGATTCAAAGATCACAAGCACCACCATCTAGACTGGTCAATGTGCACTTTGGCATATGTCTTCATCATCAAATATCTTCTCTTCAAAGAATATATCCTCCCCCATACATCATCAAATATCATCTCCCCCTTTGACAGTAATGCCAAAGTGGAGGCACAAGCTTCCAAGATCCACTATGCTACTCCTCCTGTGGAATAGGATCCTTCAACACATCAATCCTATAAGATTTGTCATTGTAGTACCTGGTTGATGTGGAGCACACATTTTTAATTTACTTCATGAAAGGGCAGAACCCCTAATTCACCTCTCAAATAGGTAAATGTAGTCTTTGGTAAGGGCTTAGTGAATATGTCTGGTAGCTACTCCTTACTGGAAACATGTTCTAATACAACCTCTTTATTCTGAACCTTTTCTCTCAAGAAATGATACTTGAGCTCAATGTGCTTTGTCCTAGCATGCAATACTGGATTTTTGGAAATATTGATTGCACTAGTATTATCACAAAAAATACTCACCGGTTTAGATATAGGCACTTTGAATCCATTCAGTACATGCTTCATCCAGATTGCCTGGGTGCAGTTCATAAATGCTGCTACATACTCTTCTTCTTCTTGCTCGTCCATGAGACTAGTCTTCCACCAAGGAAGAACACTCCACCAGTTGTGCTCTTCCAGTCATCCACATTACCAGCCCAATCTGCATCGGTAAATATTTTGAGACCGAATTCACCATTCTATGGATACCACAATCCATAATCAATTGTCCCTTTCAGGTATCTAAGAATCCTTTTTACCACAACCAAGTGGGACTCTCTTGGACTCTTCTGAAAATGGGCTACGATGCCCACTGCATGAGCAATATCCAGTTTGCTATGCACCACATAGTGCAGCTTGTCAATCATCAATTGATACTCCTTCTCATCCACCAACACTGTATCATCCTCCTTTTTCAGTTTGTAGCCGGTCACCATCGGTGTTCTAACCGATTTTCTCTCCTCCATGCCAAAGGTCTTCAATACCTCTTTGATATACTTGGGTTGGGTAATAAAGATACCCTCCTTCATCTGCTGAATTTGTAGACCAATGAAAAAATTTATCTCTCCAATCAGAGACATCTCAAACTCTTTCTTCATTTCATCTGTGAATGCATGGCTCATTTCATGATCTCCTCCGAGGATTATGTCATCTACAAATACTTCACAGATCAGAATCTGATCACCTTCAAATTTCAGGTAGATGATGTTGTCCTTACTTGTTCTCTAAAATCCTATCTTCACAAGATGAGAGTGTAACCGTTCATACCATGCCATTGGTGCTTGTTTCAATCCATACAGGGCCTTGTGTAATCTACACACCATGTTACTATCTTCTAACAAAGTAAACCTATCTGGTTGCTTAATATACACTTCTTCTTCTAGGATTCCATTCAAGATTGCAGACTTCACATCCATCTGGTATACCTTGAATCCCTTGAATGTTGCAAACGCAAGTAGCATTCGAACACCTTCTAGTCAAGCTACTAGGGAAAAGGTTTCTCCATAGTCTTCTCCCTCTTCTTGAGCATATCCCTTGCATACAAGTCTTACCTTGTTCCTTACCACTGTGCCTTCTTCATTCAGCTTATTCCTCAAGACCCATTTGGTACCTATTACGTTCTTGTGTTCCGGTTTGGGTACCAAGGACCATGTTGCATTCTTTTCTATCTGGTCTAGCTCCTCTTCCATTGCCTTTATCCAGTCTTCATCAGTAGGTGCCTCTCTAGTGGTCTTAGGCTCAAATTCTGAAATCATGCAAGAGTTTTCTTTCACCTTTCTCCTTGTGAGTATCCCTGCATCTTTGTCTCCTATGATCTACTTCAGATCATGATGTAGTTTCAGATACCTACGAATGACCCTAGTTGGTTCTGCTTGCTTTTCCTCTTCTTCTTCCACTTCATCTTCTTCTTCACCCATTGCATCTTCTATCAGTATAGGAACACCGAGGTCTTTCTAGTGTTTGCAACTTGTTTCCTTCTTAACCAGTTCCTAGAAGGCTACACCTGGTTCATCTTTTGCTTTCTTGCTATAGGTTTCCTTAGGCTCCCCAGGGGATTCATCAACCCTGACATTGATACTCTCAACAATTTTCTGAGTCCTATAGTTGTAGCATTTGAGAGCTTTGCTTTTAGTGGAATATCCTAGAAATATTCCTTCATTGCATTTAGCATCAAACTTGCTTAGATACTCACCTCTCCTGATATAGCACTTACTGCCAAACACTTTAAAATAAATCACATTAGGAGTTCTCCTATTCCAGTAATCATAGGGGGTTTTGTCTTTACCTTTCTTGATGAGTACCTGGTTCATAGTATAGACTGCAGTGCTTACCGCTTCTCTCCAAAAACCATGAGCTACCTTTCCTTGGATCAACATAGTTCTAGCCGCTTAAACTACGGTCGTGTTATTCCTTTCTGCTATGCCATTCTGCTGTGGTGTCCTTGGGGCAGACAACTGCCTCTTGATTCCATTCTCTTCACAATACTTGTAGAATTCCTTAGAAGTGAATTCACCTCCCTGATCAGTTCTTAGGCATTTTATTCTTCTGTCGCTCTCCCTTTCCACCAATGCTCTGAAGGCTTTGAAATTTCCAAACGCCTCAGACTTGTCTTTCAAGAATGTAACCCACATCATTCTTGAGAAGTCATTGGTAAGAATCATGAAATACCGATCTCCCTAAATGCTTCTAGTTTTCATCGGACCACATAGATCGGTGTGCACTAGATCAAGTAAGTTCTTTGCTGAAAAAGACTTACCTTTGAATGTTGAGGAAGACATCTTCCCAAGTTGACATTCTCTACATAAAGCATTCTCCAGTTTGTTCAGCAAAGGCAATCCTCTTGTTGCCTTGATCTTACTAGCCTTTACAATATTATCAAAATTCATATGACAAAGTCTCCTATGCCATATCCAACTATCATCAAACTTCGCCATCAGGCACTGACTAATCTTGGCATTCAGCTGAAATAGGTTTCCTCTAGTTTGCTTTCCAGTGGCAATAAGTTCACCACTCTTTCCAATTATTCTACAAACTCCACCTTTGAACTCCAGAATGAGTCCTTTGTTGTTAGCTGAGCAACACTCAAAAGGTTGTACCTAAGTCCTTCTACATAGTAGACGTCATCCGCACTGCTCTTTCCATTCAGTGAGATGGATCCTTTTCCTTTCACTATGTAAGGTACATCATTTCCAAACCAGACAACACCTCCATCATATTCTTCCAGAGATAGAAACTTTCTCCGGTCACCGGTCATGTGGTGAGAACACCCACTATCAATGATCCACTCATTAGAGTTGTCAATGTGAGAGACAAGGGCTTTCTGATTAGACACCTTTTCCTTTACAACTACAAACACTATGTCCTCATTCTCTTCATCCTCAGATTCTTCATTGGTAACACCTTCATCTACTGCAACAAGACAATTTCTCCTACCTCCTCCTTTATACTTTCTAAACCTTTCCGGTTTATCCTTATTGTCATTGTTAGGACAGTTAACAACTATATGTCCTATCTTATTGTAGGAAAAACATTTTAGAGGAAGATTACCTCTATTTTTTTTGGTGCCTTTTGGAAGTCTCTTGACAATAAGAGCTTCAAACTCCATTAGAATCTCCTCATCATCCATATCTCTGCTTGGCCTAGATTCATAACTGGTGCTGACCTCTTTTCCTTTTCTAGTTGGTGCGGAGGAAACAAACGCTCTAAAGGCTGACTCTATTTTCTGAACACTACCATCATAGCTATTCAATTCATATGTAGTCAACTTTGCAATGATAGAGTCTAGATATACCTTTGTCTTGTCGATAGACCTTAACTCCTGAATAGCGGCAACCCTGATTGCATAGATCACTAACAATGATCTCAGAACTTTACTGACAATGGTGGCATCATCAATTGTTCCACCAGTGCTCTTGATATCTCCAACCATAGTCTTGATCCTTATGCCATATTGCTAAATGGTCTCATGTTCAACCATCCTCATGTCTTCAAATTTTCCTTTGAGGCTTTCTTCCTTAGCCTGCTTGACATGCTCATCACCACCATAAATGGTTCGGATGTATCCCATACATCCTTAGGAATGTCCTTATCTTGTACATCAATGAACTCAATATTGGATAGGCTACTAATAAGGGCTTCCATGACTTCCCATTTTCTTGAATCTCTCTTTTCTGATCATCGGTCAGAGTGCCAATGGCATAGCTCCAGTGTTGAGCGCCCAAACTCTTGATATAAATCTTCATTCCGTCCTTCCATATTTTGAAGTTATCCCTATTGAACTTAGGACCTTCGCTCTTCATCATTAAAGAAGGATCTTTTGCCTCAAGCGGTTAAGCTTATATCACTGAGGACCTAGAGTTGCTCTGATACCAATTGATGAATAATGATGAACAACTAATACCCTAATCGGTATTGAGAGGGGGGGTGAATCAATACAGACAAAAACTTGCTTCAATATTTTGACACTCTCTTAACATAGATAACCGGTTGTCTATACCATTGTACTTAACCATAGTAATACTGGTTAAACAAAAGTACTTAAAACAACATTCAATAGATCTCAGATCTTGATAGCCACTTTACCAGTTTAGTCATGCATGAGTTGCATCAATAATACCACAATCATTTAGCACTGCATGCATATTCAACTTAAATAAAAAACTACTCAATCATCACATGAAAACTCACAACCCATAACACACAGATTTTTCATGTGGAAACCCAAACGAGAAAAACCACGATGGGGATGAATACCCACAAGCTTGTTTTGAACTCTTTTGAAGTCCACTCTGTTAGGAGCCTAGTCTGGTTAAAGAATTTACAATAAGGTTCTATTATGAACCGATCCTATTAGGGATCACTCAGTTAAGAGTTGGCTATAAACCTTGTTAAAGGTTACCTCGCTAGAGGATTTAAAGAACTCAATGAACTTGAGTCACCTAGTTAGAGGATTTGAAACAAGCTTGTTAAAGCTACCCGATCAAGGAATTTTCCTTCTCTTCAAATGGTTAGAAGTCAATAGGTAAAGCTTTGATCTGATAACAACACTACTTGCTAAGGCAGATCCTTTTCAGCTCCTCTCCTCTGCAATCACACTCTGTAGAGTCCACACTCTGGTTTGGTAAGTATCTCAACATGTAGACACAAAAAAAAACATCTTCTGCCAACTCAAACAATAAAAAACTATTTATGGTAAAAATGGAAGCAACAATAATATTGAAAGACTAAATGAATTCAACCACAAAGCCCTAGCCTAACAGCAACAAAGATCCACCATAACATATGAAGATTACCTAAGACAATGCAAATCAAATGAAATCACAAAGATTATACCATCACATGTCCACTAGGGTTTGAATCTCCATTCTACCTATCTCCATTGATCTTGATTGATATATTTTCTTTCAGATTTTATGTGTGCACAAGAGCTCAACAAAGAACGAAAATGTGGTTGCAAGTAGGCTTGATCGCATATGAAAGTTTGAATGCTATGATGCTTGATTAGCTGATTATGAAGGAAGCATCTCCTTATATAGAAGACACTATAAGAAATAGAGGGATAAGATTGAGAGGTGTAAAAGATAAATGGTTGGCTAGGATTAGAGGGTAGGTAGAGGAAATAAGAAAATAATGTGAGGGTAGGTAGTGTAGGAATTAAGAGATGAATGACATGTGTCATGGGTAGAAAAGGCTAATGAATTAATTAAATAAATAAAGATTTATTTAATTAATAGAAGAAGTGAGATCAATTAAATAAATAAGATATTTATTTAATTTAGGAAAAAGGATAATTTAAATAAATAAATGTATTTATTTAAATGAGAAATAAGACTAGAAGAGGATAAATGAATTAATTCAATAAATAAAGATTTATTTAATTAATAGAAGAATTAGGCTTAAATAATTAAATAAATAAAATATATATTTAATTAGACAGGACAATTTTAGGTCTACCCAAACATCATTGACCTTATAGACAACAATTAGGTCGGTAACATAAACCCTAAACCCTAAGTATTTTAGATTTACAATTTCAAGCAATCCAATCCTGACCGTCCAAACACATTACATAGAATGAAATGATCTAAGACAGATCTCAAGACATTCTACATCATCCAATCTTCATTGCATCTAGAAAACAGTAACCCATCATGCGCTCTTCACACACCACTCAGAAAATCGGGCATTCCCGAGATAGGCATTCAATGCATTCAATCTTCAAGCGCAAGATCCTCAAGGAAATCCTTCACATGCACATAACTGACATGGTATCCCGATCCTTATCCTTATTTTTCACAAAACACCATCGGTTGCACCACATAAGCCAAACCAGAAACCCTAGAGCTAAACAGAGACTACCAACCGGTAGTCACACTTAGTGAACCCCGACACTGGTCCACTCCGTCTCGGTTGATCATGGCCGCTTCCAATATTCATACTGGTGCATATCGATACACCTTATTGAGAAATTATTGACATCAATGACAACATACATTGTCACTGCTTCATCAAATGCCAACAAGATATGGGTGAACCTAAAAAAAAACCCACTTTGTCTAAACAAAAAAGTAACAATTTTATAGTTGCCTCTAATTCAAACAATTATTCAACATCTTCTTCTAATTCATCTAATTATTGCATTGAGACCTATGAGGCCCCACCATTTCTTTCTTATTTGGCATCCCTTTATGGCCCTAGTTTTCATATCTTAGCTAAGAGTGCATATAGTGGCAATGGTTGTGACACAAATGAAAAAGGATTAAAGTTCCTGTAGAAAATAACATACATGAAGCTACATTTGGACTTGGATATAATCCTTCAAAGCCTACCAAAGTATCTAAAAGACCATCTCTCAATGTGAATGCTATACTTGGTAGTGATGATGACTTCACCTCAATTAGATCATCATCTACATCTCTCAACACTCATCCCACTCATAAAGAAATTATGGTGATTGACAAGTCTCTTTATGAATCTCCCCAAGAGATTGACAATCCTACTTATAAGGTTTTACCTTCTATTCATACCCTCTCTTATAGTAAATAAGGCTCTAATGAATTATACTTATCCCTCTCTTAAGGTTTCTTGTGTGTAAGAGGAACATGACTTAGTGACCTATTTTTCTCCTACTAGAGACTATTTTCTTGATCAAGAAATTTCAATACTCATCATCTTATACATATTTTTGCTCTCATTGATTGTAGAAAATTTAACATGTCATATTCAAATTCTTCATCCAATCTATCATATATTTAAATAACATTAGTGGCTATTATTTTTCTCTTTGCCATGTGACATTGATAACTTACCTATTGGGGGCTCAGTGTCATTCATGATAGTACATTTTCACATGCAATCATACTTTTGAAGCAACATAATAGCCTATGTTTGTCGCATCTCATCTCTATGGGGGCAAGAATTAGTTCAAACATCTCTCCTCCTTCAGATTAAAACTTTACCCTTTGTGAAGTAGTGTCTTATATAAGGATCCCTTATCGATTGTAGAGGTGTATATCCCTATTGGGAATTCCCTCTCTCATATTGGAACAAGTATCCTCAATAAGGATCTTAAGTACATATGTTACTACTTATCAAATTGCCATTAGTTTTATATCCAAAGTCATTCTATATACTCTAGTCGGTTACTACTACCAAAATATTTAGTTGGTATGCACAGTCAAGTCGGTTACAAAAGGAAAGCAGTCACAAAGCCCAGTATACACTGAGCTGTCTACCGAGCATGATTCCATGTCTACTGAGCAGTAAAGATGATACACCGAGTGAAACATGTTACCAGATTCATTGAACTTGGACACACATATGAAAACATGTTACAAGATCGAGGCACATAGAACCGTTATCACATTGGAAATTGCACATATAGATTTTGTATGATTTTGAGGTCATCTAACCAATGAAATATTTTGCATGGTTATTCATTCGAGAAATCATGTTTGTAAGATCGAAGCAATGAATCAGATCACCGACATAAGAGATCTATTTATATAGCATGAATTTACGGTTAGAAAAGAAGGTACATGAGTGTGTGCATGTGTATGAAGCAAAACTTATGTGATACATGAGAAATCACTGAGTATTATGATTGTTACAGAGACATAGAGGTCACCGAGAAGGTTTCCAGAGAACAGTTAAAGAACAGAGTAAACAGAAGGGTTTACCGAGTTACTTTATGAGTTACCGAGGTATGCTATAGGCAAGGTAATCTTATTTTGAGCACATAGAATCTGCTACAGCATTTCAGATGTAAAATTGCAGATATTTGTAAAATTTTATTGAAAATTTTAAAGTTGTAAGAGAAACCTTTAACAGGGTAAAAGACTCTAATCAAGTCTATAAATTGTAAAGCCTCTAACCAGGTGCAACATTTAGATTAAGTGTTGTAAAATCCTTTAGCAAGGTAGATCTAATAGATCTTGATACTCCTAACAAGGTAAGCTATCAGAAATAGCTAAATATGTAGCTCTAACCGAGCACTCTTTATTATTGCAGTAGTGAAGTTATGGGTGCCATCCCCACCACAATTTTTCTTTCTAACCAAGAGTTTCTGCATAACCAAAATATATGTGTTATGGAGTGAATCATGTATGATTGTTACTTATTTGTTTTAGCTTTATGTTATGTTACAACAATTTTTGGTTTATGCATAACAGTAAAGATATTGTTGATCAAAGGACTTGAAGTACTGATTCACCCCTCCCCTCTTAGTACATTAGCTTTCCATATTGGGCCTAACAATTGGTATCAAAGCTTGAATCTTGAAAAAGGGTTTAACTGCCTAAAGAGAAAGATGTTATCAATGGAAGGCTACAAACAATCTCGGAGGATTGTGTATCTGCAAGAAGAGCTGGATCATGCTAATCAAGTGATTGCAGACATGCAAAGGCAAATGCAAAAATCTCTGAAAGTGAGAAGAAGATTGTTTGATGATTTGTAGGACTCTCAAGAGTTAGTGGAACAAATTGAGACATCACCTAAGAACAATATGTCTGAAGAGACTGAAGAACTGATTGGAGTATTGAAAGAAAAGAACAAAGCACTGGCTGATCAACTCAAAGCAATGAAAAGAGAACATGAACATTTTAGTACATAGATGACTAAAAATCTTGATGCATTGAGGACAACCGAGGATAAAGTAAGAGATCTAGAAAGAGAGAAACAACAACTTGAAGCTTTAGTATCTGATAAGGATGATGAAATCATAAGGTTGACTTGGATTCAACAAAATCTGTCAGATCAACAAGGTTATGCACATCATGAAGCAAATCTGAAAGATGATGAGAATCAAGCATTGAAACTTGAAGTATCAAGGTTGACCAATGAACTTGAAACAGAGAAGAAATCCAAAGAAACACTGACAAAGAGTTATGAAGCATCAAAGATGTTGGATGAACAACTGAATACAAGATGACCCTACAAAGAAGTAGGAATCGGTTACAAAGGAAAAGACTCTACTGAGAAGGGAATTTGTACTACTGAGAGAGGATAATCATCTAAGCAAGCTGGAATCAAGAAGAACATCAAAAGAAAGAAGCCTATTTGTAACTACTGTGGAAATCAAGGTCATACTGCCAACATGTGTCAAATCAGAAAAGGTAAGCAACCGAATGTCACTAAGTCCAATGGTTATTGTTACAATTGCAATAAATATGGTCACACATCTAATCAATGTAGGACAAAGTCTGTTAACAATTATCAAAAGGCAAAATTCAAAGAGTTTTGTAAAAACTGCAATAGATATGGACATAGTACTGAGAAGTGTTGGTTTAAGCAAAAGAACCACATGTGGTCTGCACACCGAGCAAATACAAGAGGTTACCGAACTCACACAGATCCTTACCGACAATATTATGCAGTACCATGGGATTACAATACAAGGATATGGTGTGAATGTTGTGGAAGATATGGACATATAAGTGCCAACTGTTTTATAAGGTTTGGAATGAACAACCGAAGATCATGGAGAAATCCTGGTATGGTATGTTTTCATTGTCACAAAGTTGGACACTTGGCTGGAGATTGCAGAGATCAACCTAGAGAAGACACTGAGGAAATAAAAGAGAAATTAAAGATGACTTGGAGAAAGAAGGAAATTGTGTCAAATGAAGAAAGCACCTTACCTACCGAGTTAGGTGCTCCCACTCCAAATTAATCGGTAAAGGTATGAAAGGACTGCATTCTCACAAGGTTAAATCTTAAACAGTTCCTATTTTAGTATGTACTTAATTCAAAATCTACATAGTAAGATGTAGTAGTAAGTTTGAAATTCTATCAAAGTCTTTTGGAGCACTTTACAGGAAACCTATCAAGCTAGTGAATACAGGAAACCTGTCTAGTCAGTAAATGAAGGAAGTTTGGTTACTCGGTTAAAGTGCAGAAAGTATAGTGAAACCGAGTGCATTTAATGTCTTTAACCTAACCTGCACAGAGCCCGATAAGGTTTATTGTGTACTTAAAGCATTTTATGTGGTCATTTTCATTCACCAAGTTTTTGAGAAAGTAGAGAAAAGCAAATCAAGGCGATCAAACCTCCTACAAAGCAAAATTTAAGGTATTTACATCAAATCTCATCGCATTGTTGAGCTGGTTTACCAAACTCATTAAGTTGTTAGTATCTGCTGAGTGTGAAGAGTCTGCCATTTGTTAGTCATCAAACCCTAAGGTTCCTTTATCAGTTTTTATCTGAAATCAGAATGGCACCTAAGATCCAAGACCCCATTGCTGTCAAGAATGTAGAGAAGCCCTCACTAAAATACTCTTTGACTCCCAAAGTTGCATCTGAACCGGATGACAAAACCGCTTTTTCACTCATCCCGGATCGAGTTTTGTTAGTCGAGGATGTGAGATTCTTCACCAAATGCCATGTTGAAGAACTCAGTCACGTTGAGATCAAAGATGCATATGATGAATTGTGCACAGATGGTAAAATGGATAGCAAGTATGAGCACATCAAAATCAAGGGATTGACTGAAGCCCTAACCTATCCCCGTGTGTTCAAACCCCAGTGGGTCAAGTTTATATTGAGCAGAGTGCATGATGATTTCATGTGGCTACAAGAGAAACCGTTTAAGATCACTAAGGAAATCATTCATCTGATCACCAGTTACCCTATCTATGATCATGCCCGAGCACAGAAGATGATATCACAAAAGGAATTGATCAGTTTGACTGGAGTAGAATCTAATTGCAGAGGATTGAAGTTAAACAATGTCACTGATCCTGAACTCAAATTTTCCATTAGAGTGATTGGTTACTGTTTCTTCCAATCGGCAAGGGAAAACAGTGTACCCTATGCTGCAGTAGACTTAGCATACAAAATTGTTAAGAAAGACATGAAAATTGACTTTTGTGAAGTATTGTTGAAGAACTTGTTTGAAAATCTGAACACAATCAGGAAACCAAAGAAGAACAACTCAGCAAATACACTAAAATTTGGATCATTACTTGTATGCATGTTTTTCTACTTTGAGAAGTTTTTTCCAACAGTCGGTAAAGTTGTTTGGGAAGTACACCGACCAATCACCCATCAGATTAATGACTTCATTAAGAAGCTAGGTGACAATTTTAATGATATAATGGATGATTACTTCAGCAAGTTCCAAGAGAAAATGCATAACAGGTACTGGATTCCACCCCAGCTAGTAGAAAAATACAAAGATGAAATATTTTTTGAAGTTGACACTGATTACTGTTATGTGAATGCTGTAGAACCAAGGACTCAATCTTTGCCACCTATGGGTTATGAGATTGACTTTGATATCACACAACAACAAATTGATGCATTTTTGACATTACCAGGTCATGCTACCGAGCTGAGGTATGGAACCTATGAAGAGGTGAAGGAAAAAGTAAAAATGAGCATTGTAGTACCCAAAGCTACAAGAAAGGCATCAAAAATGATAAAGGCATTAACTGAGAAATTCAGAGAAGAGTCTTCCTCCACACCTGTCAAAGGCGTTTTAGCCATTACCGAAGAGGAGACAGAAGCACAAGAGGCAGCCATAACACTGAGCACTGAATTGCCTAAGGGAAAAGTGTTGAAAAGAAAGAAGCAGGACACTTCAATGGCCCTATCGACTCCTCCAACAAAGAGACGTAACACAAGGGCATCTACTGCATCATCGAGTAAGAAACAAAAGACTGTTGCCATTCCTAAGGTAACTAGAACTTACAAGAAATCTACTCGGAGACTCATTTTGCCAAAAGAGTCAAGTGATACCGAATCTGAAGATGCAAGCAAATTTCAGATTGTGAAGAGCAAGAAGGCAGATGTACATAGTGTAGAATTTTTTTGTAATAATCTGAAGGAATATGGTTGATTTGGTGGATTCAGATTTGTCAAATATGAATCCAGATCTGCTGATGAAAAGAGGCAAATTGAAGAAGCTGTCATTTGCACACTTCTAAAATTCCGAGTGGTCCCATTAGAAGTATGTAATTCTATTCCTAAAGAATTATATGCACATATTGAAAACAGATGGCAATATGCTCTAGACTCGGAGAAACAAATTAGAGAAAGAATTTTGGTGCATCTCTTTCGTGATATGTCAGTTGAAGAAATAAAAGAACATCTGATAAATAGCCAAACATAATTTACAGTCAAACAAAAGGCCTTGAAATTGATGAATGGCTTGTACATTGAAGTGGAAAAGGAAACAAAAGAGCAATGGCAGGACATCTTTCGAAGAAAGAATGCTGGTGAACAATCTACAGTGGAAATAGTCTACGTCACCAACCAAGAGCCTGATGTCACCGAGCAAGACCTTGCTAACACCATTCAAATAGATGAAGATATCATGGATGCAGAGGCACCTGAACAAGAAATGATTGAAGGCACTACTTATGCAAAACTTGTATCTAGTGAATCAGTTTTGGAACAAGTTCGGCCTTATCCACCGATCAATCAACCTGCTATAACCGAAGCACCTCACGATACAGATCAAGGAACTGAAGGTCAAAGTCTATAGTAGAAGGTACTTCACAAGAACAGACCTCACAAGCATCTTCTAGCACTGAAAATATTGCAGCTGAGGCACCAAGCAATGAGACATCAAAGGACACTACCGAGGCTAAAGAAACTGACCAAAGTGTTCTCTCTACCAAGCAACCTACCGAGGGTAAGCAAGCCTCTCAAGGTATTGTAGTGGTTCACCCGATGAAAGGTAAAGAAAAGAAGTTGAAAAAGCATAGTTTCAAAATAGATTTGTCAAAACCGATAGTGTTGCCCAATGTAGACATCTCCAAATTAAAAGGGCAAGCACTCACTGAATTTAGTGAACTATGCAAAGCAAAGGTTGAATAGGAGAAGCAACTGGCCATACAAAAGAAGAATAAAGTACTTCAGAAGGTGAAGACACTATTATCAGATATGCTACCTTTAGCTACAGTATCAACCGATGTAGCCATCCATATTCAACTGGATGAACTCCTTAATCAAATAGAGAAATCTGGAGTAGATGCATCTGAATACTTGAGCAAGTTAAAAGACAAGGAGCTAATTGCTAAAATGATAGAGGAAGTACAAAAATCCATTGTTGTTGGCAAGGTAAAACTTGTCAATTTTATTGCTGAGTTGTCCCCTCAACTCAAGCACATTCTTTCATTATTTCAAAAACTGCACATTTTCTTTATTCATTAAAGACATTAAGAATAAAACAGAAGCCATTGAGAAAGAGATCACCGATCTCTCAAATAAGTTGACCCCTGAGCTCAATTCAGTTCAGAATTTTTATACTAAGCTCCAACAGCTCATGGCTCAACAATTGGAATTGAGGAATGAAGAACACAAGATCAGGATGGACATAATGACACTTCAGACATTATTCCTTCCTCATCTTTCATCTTTTCAAGAACAGCTCAACCAAGCCACATACCTCTCTACTACACAAGAGGGAAGCACTTTAGATGGCTTAATTTCATTATTGGCTGATATTAATGCACAAAATTCGTTAATGGACAGTGTAAAGGATGCACTCTCTGTCGCTCTCACCGAGGCCAAGACAAAGTATAAATCGATTTTTGATCAGTTACCACCTCCAAATGATAACTAAATTTTGATGTTTGTCAAAAAGGGGGAGTATATCATCAAAGTACACAGGGGGAGTGTATAGTATTCAAAGTATCAATCAACCAGAGTGTAGTATACAGGGGGAGTATACCGAGCAGAGTAAGCATAGAAATAGAGCAGCACATTGATCATTGATCACCGAGCACACATAATTAGAGTTTTGTACAATATATTGATAAGGGGAGTATATATCTGATTATACTATTTCTTTGACTAATGTATATACTGTATGTTTAGTCAAATTTTGTAAAGTATATAGATTTTTGAGTAATGACTTTGAAAGTAGTTTTGTCAAACATCTCAACTAATGTCAAAAGGGGAGATTGTTACTACTTATCAAATTGCCATTAGTTTTATATCCAAAGTCATTCTATATACTCTAGTCGGTTACTACTATCAAAATATTTAGTCGGTATGCACAGTCAAGTCGGTTACAGAAGGAAAGAAGTCACAGAGCCCAGTATACATCGAGCTATCTACCGAGCATCATTCCATGTCTACCAAGCAATAAAGATGATACACCGAGTTGATATACACCGAGTAAAATGTGTTACCAGATTCATTGAACTTGGACACACATATGAAAACATGTTACAAGATCGAGGCACATAGAACTGTTATAACATTGGAAATTGCACGTATAGATTTTGTATGATTTTGAGGTCATCTAACCAATGAAATATTTTGCATGGTTATTCATTCAAGAAATCATGTTTGTAAGATCGAAGTAATGAATCAGATCACCGACATAAGAGATCTATTTATACAACATGAATTCAGGGTTAGAAAAGAGGGTACATGAATGTGTGCATGTGTGTGAAGCAAGACTTATGTGATACATGAGAAATCATTGAGTATTATGACTGTTACAGAGACACAGAGGTCACCGAGAAGGTTTTTAGAGAACAGTTAAAGATCAGAGCAAACAAAAGGGTTTACCAAGTTACTTTATGAGTTACCAAGGTATGCTATAGGCAAGGTAATCTTATTTTGAGCACATAGAATCTGCTACAACATTTCAGATGTAAAATTGTAGATATTTGTAAAGTTTTATTGAAAATTTTAAAGTCGTAAGAGAAACCTTTAACAGGATAAAAGACTCTAATCAAGTCTATAAATTCTAAAGCCTCTAACCAGGTGCAACATTTAGATTAAGTGTTGTAAAATCCTTTAGCAAGGTAGATCTAACAGATCTTGATATTCCTAATAGGGTAAGCTATCAGAAATAGCTAAATATGTAGCTCTAACCGAGCACTCTTTATTATTGCAGTAGTGAAGTTGTGGGTGCCATCCTCATCACAGTTTTTCTCTCTAACCAAGAGTTTCTGCGTAGCCAAAATATATGTGTTATGGATTGAATCATGTATGATTGTTACTTATTTGTTTTAGCTTTATGTTATGTTACATCAGTTTTTGGTTTATGCATAACAATAAAGATATTGTTGATCAAAGGATTTGAAGTACTAATTCACCCCTCCCCTCTCAGTACATTAGCTTTCCATATTGGGCCTAACAACATATACTTAATTGGGACCTCTTCCTTGGTGTGGAAGTCTATAATCATTCATCAAATTATTTTCTTCATTGAGTGGTATCTTTTATAATGAACCCTTCTATGTTGTAGACGTGCATATCCCTGATGAAGATCTCTTCCCTTCTTTTAGAAGAGTATTTCTTTTATAAATGATCTCTATTTGGTGTCCTTGCCTCTATACTTGGGGAGTAAGGATGATATTTAAATCTTCTATCTTTTTCCAATGATTCACCTTCCTTTGTTGAGTTGTATTTTTCATTTGATATCATTTCTTGATAGAACATGCGTGTTCCTTATATAGGACCTATTCTTCATTTGGAATAATACATTATTCATGAATAATCTCTCCTTAGTGAAAGTGAGTAACCCTTCACTAAGAATCCTTTTTTCCTAAATATTGGAGAAGGCTTGTATTATTCTTTTCCTTCTCTTATTTTTAAAAGAAGTTATCTTTATCAAATATTCTTTCTATTCTTAAAGATGGATGTCTTTGGATAATGATCCCTTCCTCCTATTCACAATTTAAAAGGCAATTCTTTTCCAAACCCTAAGTCTACATTTTCCACTTAATCTTTCATCTTGTGTTAGAGAGCTCCAATTCTCACACTCTTGGTTGTGTTGGAATTATGGTTTAGATCTCTTTCTTGCCAAATGATTCTCCATTGGTTTTGATCTTGTATCAAACCTCCTTGTGAGAATTTATCATCAATTCTCCTCACAATTCTATGTGGTAAACATGATACTCTGTTTCAACTCACTAATAAGCAAGCCGAAACAAAGGGGGCATATAGCTACCCACAAATTTCATCATTTCCTTAGTAATAATTTACGTGATTTTATCTAACAATGTGGATTTGTAGGATGCGGTTTCTAATAGTGTACTGTAGATACCACTGGGGGCTTCATTTGACACCTTATGGATTATACTTTTTCATGAGATATTTATTGTTTTGTACTTTAGCTTGCATATGCATGTAGTGTCATATGGCAGTGAAAGTGGGGGCTAAATGTAGTGTCATAAATTGTACACCCTTAATGGGGTGGTACAATTCCATGGTTAGGTTACCACCTGCCATAGTATGTTGCATCTTGCATTTTAATTTCCCTTTAAGAATTTAATTAAATCTAAAGTCCTCTTTCATCCCTCTACACATCATAAAATTGGGCCCTTAATCCTAGGTTTTCCCCTTTTTATTTTATTCTTTCAATTAATTAATTCATCAAAAGCCCTAATTATGCCCTAATTCAACCTTCAAGGCCCGACTTCACATATCTAAATGACTTGAATCATTTCATCCACTTGGAATTGACTTTATAATCATGATACCTTGCATCCCTAAAAATTTGGAAAAAACATTAATCGGACCATGGTGATTCACCATGGTCCCAACTTTTTCTCCCCAAATTTTGGGATCATGTTTTTGTGGTATTATAATGTTAAATTCTAACTTGGTGTGAAATTATATCATTTCTAGGTCATCCTACGATAAAAAAAATTAAGGTTTCATACATATAACCTTTCCTTTCCTCATTTGAAGGATCCATCTACAAGCAATTGAAGGAACCTCTTATGAAGTGAAAGTATAGGTTATATGGAGCCTTCAATCAAAAAATGAATCATTCATCAAGTCTTTATCAAGCATTTTCATTATCAATAGAAGCTTTGGAGATATTGAAGAATAATAAGGAGATCATCGACTATTGATTGGGTTGTACCTCTCCCTTATGGTTTGGTATGATTTCATGTTAATTTCATATCTCTATGTGAGTTTTACAACACTTTCTTTTAGATTTACATTCATGCTCTAGATCTATTATTGTATTTGTGATTTGAAGCATTTACATTCACTGGGGTTTTATGCTCATAATGTAGGATAGAACTCTAATTTTTGCACTCTAGCTCATTAGGATCTTACAATCACACAAGATTCTAGGGCATACCAACTTTTGAAATTTACATTGGCTATTTGTGGAGGTGGAAATCACCAAAACAAGGGGTTTGATTCAAGCAAAACCCTATATAGCCACCCATACACCATTTTCCATCTTGGAGGTGCATTTGTAGGATTCTAATGGAGCTACGGACTTTTGGGAAGAGATAATTTATAGGTGCAAATCCAGAGTTAGAAATATACCTCAGTTTGCTGAGACCAAGGTGCCCATCACCTTGGTCCTCAGAGTTTGTAGTTTTCTTTGGCAGTTTAGTGTTTCAGGATCTCAGTTTGCAGTTTCTAGAAGTATAGTGCAGTTTGGTAACAGAGATCAAGGCACAACACCCTAGTCTAGCTCAGTCAAGCTCAAATTGTAGTGACAAGTGCACATCAAAATTTTCTCTCCAGTTCTGTACTTTGTGTCTTAGTTTCAATTTTGTATTTCTCTGTTATTGCAGTTTACATTGTCATTTTCATTTATTTCACTAGCCTAGTTTGTCATTACTTTGCATTTAGCCCTTTCCCTTTCATAGAAACAAAGGAATAGGAACCCTAAAAGTATTCCTTGACTCTCTTTCACAAGAATTACTTAAAGTGAATTATTTCCTTAGGATCTTTCATATTCCAATGTGTGGAGGAAAGTGGGGTTAGGTCCCAAACTACCAGATCCCATTTTTCACCATCACAACTTCACAAAAACCCTAGTTTTTAAATTAAATTTATGGTTTGTCTAAATTTTTATCAATAATTTTTAGATCTGGTTTGGGAGCATTTTAGTTATCAAATTTGCATTCAAATATCTTATTATATACATTAAGAGGTTTAATTCACATAAATCACGTAATTTATTAATTTGATTATTGGGTTGCATTATTTTCAAAGCCTTTTTAGATTTGATCTTTTTGATTTGTTAAGCTATAATTTAAAGGCATTTATCTTTCAAATTCAAAAACCAAATTTCTTAATTAACTGGTTAATCAATCACTTTCATAAAATTTTGTATTGTTTAGTCACAATTTTCAAATTTGAAATTCAAAATTTCCTTCCTTTATTCAATTTTCCATGCATGTATTGAGCGAACATTATTTGGATACATGACATATGAATTTATTGTTTGGTCATAAGTGCATATGGAGTTGTTATCTTATATTGCTAGTTACATTAAAGATGTTCATGATGTTCCCTTTCATGCATATGATGATAATTTAGTTTTCCCCTTTCATTCATATCTATGATCTACCCTATCCCAAAATTAATCTCATTAATGAGGGCACCTTGGTTTAAAAAGAGAATATGAACACTTATTTCAAAGATCTCCCTCCTAAGGATGAATCTTTGGAGGATTGTGTTTCTTCTTCTCCTAAAATGTACCTCCCCCATAAGGACTACTTGTTGCAAGAGGATGATATTGTGGCTACTTTTCCTAGCAATACCATACCTTATGTTTATTATCTCCCCCCTAGAGATGAAGCATTATCGACATATGATAGTCCCTTTCCTAAAGTTTGTCTTAATCATAAAGACACATGAGAGAAAGATGATGATACTATTTCCCATCATTATAATGTTTCCAATGCCCTTTCTCCCAAAAATGAAGATCCTAACAAAGATAAAATCAATGCCATTCATATTGTTGAGAACCGTAAGATTGTTTTTTATTAGCATGCAATGCCTTACACATATAATAATGAAGTGTTTACATTGGAAACCGACAAGAACATATGAATTGAAACACAATACAATTTGTTAGTTCATAGAATCCTCTCTCCAATTCAAACAAATACACCATCTCCTACTAAAGAAGTTCCCAAAGAAGAACTCTTGGAGGATAATTGGGGGTGATTAGACTTCACACCTTTTTCTAGAAAATATAAGATGCCTGAATTTGATATTCAATTTTTTTCTCCTAACACATGTCTAGAAATTGATTGGGCCTCTTTAAAATTCAAGCCAACTCCATATAAGAGTGAACCCTCTCTTGATCCTAAACATGGATACAATGGACAAGTTTTAGGATATGTGCAACAAAGTCTTGAAAGTCATGAGAAATCACACTTTTCTAATGAAAAACTAGGTTTCCAACCATTTTGTAGTACCCCTGCCCTAATCAGATTCTAATCTCGGTTTGACCTTGGTTAGTTTACCATGTTATAATGTTATAGTCAAATTCTTTGATTTTGTGCATATCGGATAATGTGGTTTTCGCACCAATTCGTATGCAAGTTTATTAGTTCTCCTATTTCGTGTTATTAATCTCTGGCTAACACTTTCATTAAGTATATATATGTATGCATGAATGACTCTTGGTTGCAGGAGATTTTAGGTGTAGTACCACATGGGTGCAAGGTTTGAGTGTACCTCTTTGGTCCTTAGAATTTGGTTTAGGTGGTCGCAAGACCCTCGTTTGACCATAGTCATCCTCAAGTGAACATCGTTAGTCATCATCGGTATTCCCTTTGGTTGGGTATGTAGGTCGTCTGTCTGTTTGGCTTTCTTGGGTTGCATGTTTGTGTGTGGTTAAATTGAGTATTTAATCCTTAATATTTAATTTGATTTTATGTGTGTTTACGCATTACTATTTTTGGGGACTAAATTAAATAAGATTCCTTTTATGCAATTTATCGTTAATTAGAATTTCCCCAATTCAAGTTGGTATCAAGTTCAATTAAATGGCTAATTTGAAATAATGAATATTTTCAGTTATGCTTTTGAAATGAAATATTTAAATTTAATTGAAATAGAATTAATTTAATCTTGTTGGCATTTTGAAATAGAAAGGTTAATTTCAATTATTTGAGAAGATCAATTTTAAATTGAAAAGCAAGTTTAATATCTTGATTTGTTGAAAAGAATGAAATTGGATATTTTATTTTAAATAAAAATATTTTAATCCAAAAATGAAAATTTGGTCAAACTTTTCCCCAGTTAACCTAGGTTGGAAAATATTTTTGGGAGGATTATTTTTGGAAAATATTTTGGGGGAAAAATATTTTTGGATGGTAAAAAATTTCTTTGGGCATATTGCAGGAGGAGAAATTTCTTGAGCTAGAGGATTGGGCTCTTCAACAAATCTCATCCAGGATTGCATATGGAGGTAAGATTCTTAATTGTCTCCTTTCTTGCAAAAATTTATTAGATGGTTTTGAAAGAAATGTGTTTGTTGTTGAAAAATCTTCTAGATTGATTTCTTAATTGAATTTGGGTTGGGGTTTTAAATCTATGCATATTAGTTTAAAGTTTGGCAAATTGGTTGAATCATTGTGTGAAAAATGGTTCTTTTTGGCCCAAGTATGATGTTTGGTTTAGAAAAATTTCCTATTTTAATTTGGTTAACCAACAAATTTTATGTTTTTGAATGCCAATGATCATTCTGGAAATATTTTCAATATTTGTTGTTCTTGGCCATTCTGGATATTTAATTTAGTCTTTGTGTGAGACTGTTTATTAATTAAAATTGGGGGTTTTAGGTTATCTTTTATTTTTTTGGGTTATTGATTAAATTTAAAATCAAAATTTAATTTTGATTTAGGGTAGAATTGTTTTTTTGGTTTTGGAGGTCAAGGAGCCGAAGCTCAACCCTCACCCCTCCCTAGCCCTCCGCTCTGCGGAGCCACTAGGAGCTCTGCAACTGCGGTGGCCGCAAAGCCCTGCGACCACAGGGTGGTTGCAGAGTCCTGCGACCTTTCAGTGGCCGCAGGGTCCCCGCATCCACTGCGTGGACGCCGTGGATCTGTGTCCACCGCGGCGGCCGTAGCCTCTGCGGCTAGGGCATGACCGCCCCACTCTTGTGGATGGGAGGTGGGCCCGCAACTGCCCTTTGATTGGTGTTTTTTTAAATTATTTTTTATATTTTAAAAAAAAATAATATATTAAATTTAAACTTTGTTTTTAAAATGTTTTAATATTATTAAATTTTAATTAATATATTTGACTAATTGTATATTAATTATTAATTAATGTATATTTTAAATATATGTTAATTGCGATAATTTTTATATTAATATATATTATTAATTATCTATTAATTGTTGATTCCTAATTAGCGTTTATTTTCAAATATATAATAATGATTGTTCAGTCATTAATTTATTAGTTTAGGCATATATATATAGATATATATATATACTAATTAATATCTTTGGATCCTGTATTTGTTTTAATATATGCAAGAGAATTATATTTCATTGGGAAATGCTTATCTATTTCTATATTTTCTTTTAATGTATATTTCCATTTTTGGAAAGTGTATATTTGTGTTGCTAGAGATGAGATTAAATTATTGCATTCGATTCAAGATGAAATCATGTTTTATTTAGAAAAATGAATATCATATGCTAGTTGATTAATCTGAATATTTGATTTTATATCATTGGGTGTTCTGCGTATAGAATATTTATGTTAATGTGAATTCGGTCTAAAACTTGTGATGCAGTAATTATGTTATATTATGATGCATACGAACTTATTGAGTTAGAAAACCAAGAATGATTTGTACCTAGATGAGGTAGATAACTGTAATCAAACTTAGATCATTTAGAAAACTGGATTGACTTTTAATGTTTAAATCGATATGGAAGAAGATTATCTTTTCTGGTTATTGCCTATGCAAGTTTATTATTTTGTATTCGCATTTGCTTAAGAAATGGAAAGACCTTGATTTGTTTGATTAGACCCTGTCATATGGTTGATTCAGGATACCTGTTTCTTTCCTCGATCTCGAGTTGATTGTTGTCTTGTGATGGTGTTGTAATCGGTCATGTCCTTTATGCGGGTGTCAAATGATGATTTGTTGTTGACCATAGCTGGTCAGGTCTCTAGTTAGAGTACCGTCAATCAGTGCACCTCGTATGAAGTCTTGTTTGACCAAGTGGGTGTTCCTACCATGTAGAACTCCGTTTGCTTGACCTTGTGTAGTCCTTGGTTTAGGAGTTCGTTTGAGTGTGGCCTAGTGTCATATGGGAAAGTGGCTTTCGATTGGGGGCCGCACCCAAAGTGGTTGCTGGGTAACCCATCAAAAGTGCATCTAATAAGTGATAACCTAATAACATATTAGTCATTTAGTTAATGAAACACTAAGTAAGATAATTGTGCCTCACACATGGGATGAGTGCTAACACTGACTTGACATGTTGTGAGAAGGCTTGAAATAGAAAACCATCATCTTTGTCTTCATGAAAGGATGTGTGGGTCCACATGAGGTTTGGATGGGCTGGAGGTTCGGAATAGGTTGCTAAGGTAACCCAGTGGATGGAGCCAGAACCTATGAAGACCTGCCATGGTAACCATACCAAGTTATGTGATGACACTTGTCCTTTATGATCTCTAGTGTGTTGTTGTGTTGTCTTGATAGGAGCATTATTGTGGAGTCGTCCTGTTGCTTATGCCTTGTGAGAACCTGATATCATGCTAGACTTTGGGTTGCGATGACTTAGTTTTGCGGATGCTCCAGTGGATCTTTGTAATTGCTTCTTTTATGGTCAGTTGGATCGTTTCCTATTCAGGGATCATTTATGTATTTATTGACCAATGTGGTTGTTTGTATTTTGGTTATGTTTCGCTTTGATAGTAGGATTGGAAATGATGCGACCTTATGTATTCTTCCCTATTATTTAATGATCAGAGGGGTCTTGCAGTTGAGCAGACCCAAAGATGTAGCCTACTAGGGGTGAACTCTGATATCAATTTGGTGTTATGTGATGCTTATGTTCTTTTTTAGTTTTAGCATGTATGGATGACATTATGTTAGATTGTATAAAGTGGATTAGATGAAAGTAATCTTAAATGCATGTATGCGGTCGTCTTTTAAATGCAGTAATGTGGATCATGTAAAAATATAATTTTGAATAATATAATATATTCAGTTATTGATAATGAAATTAAGTATGCATGGAAAGAACTCATTAGTATATAATGAAATTAAAGTATGTAATTAAATTAGATGCATGACTTAAGTTTTAATGAAAGTTTGTATGTAAGGTATGGATAAATCTTATTGGATGAACCCTATCATGTTACCTATACTTTTTACCTCAATGGATGAACCTTATCATGTGATCTATATTTTTATCTTACTGAAAGAAAATTATCCTTTGTTTAAGTATTATCTTGTCATTAAGTTTATCAGCTTAATTGGCTTAATCAGCATGAGTTAAGTTAATGTGGAATTTAAGTAATCATGTTGGGAAACCCTTTAGGTGTTAGTTGAAGTCTTCCGCCGTGTAATCTAAACTTTGATATCTCGTTGTATCATTATGTTGTGTTTAATTTAAAAATAAACTAAAATTTATTTGCACTCTATTCTTGTGTTTTAGCTTAATCCTTTCGAGGTTTCCTAGTAGGGCATTACATTTGGTATCAGAGCTAGGTTGCAAACATTGGGATCTCTGGTGTCGCTTGTGCCCTTAGTTGGTGTGAGGTGTATCGACCTTATGTTGTATTCTTGTCCTCCTTTTTGTATGTGTGTGATTGATCAGACCTTAACTTGTGTATAATGGGTGTCTTTACACCTTGTTTTCACCTTCTTGATGTTGGTGTCTTTGAGTGATTTTCTGTTCTTTGTTTGCTTATTGATATCTTAGTCTACGATTAGTCATACTCTGAAAGAGAGTCGTATGTACCTTCCTTATTGATTGTTTTTCTCTTTAGACTAATCCATTTGGGTTGGTGAGTGCTTGTCTTGAATCTGAAAGTGCAAAATGTGCTTGTTTTAAGATTATGATTTAGCTTAGTGTTGTTCACTTGAAGGACTAGTATGGTAGATATTGAATTCTTATTATGTAGAAAATTGAATGATTACCATCTTTCCTCCTCTCTCTCTCTAGAAATTAAAAAAAAACAAAAAAACAAAACCTTGTTATATGTATAATTATCTCCTATGTGAAATCTCTTATTGTGAGAGGAAGGTTGTGACTTCTTGAACCCTTGTGTGAGCCTTATGACACTTATGTGTTTTTAGATAATAAAAAGGCTATGGGTTTGAAAGTTCATATTTTTTATTGAGAGAAAATTGTATGTTTACATTAAAAAATTCTCCATGTGTTTTGTAGGAGTAACATAATTAAATTCTATCTTAAGTAATGTGCATTAATATGTGAATAGTTGTTATGTGAAACTACTTTGTTTGTAAAAGAAGTATAAAAAGGGAACATGTTATAGTAGCTTCGAGAGTATATTAATGTGTTCCACGAAAGTTTGTTTTATGTGTTTCATTAAACCAGTTTGTTTGAGGATCTATTTTAACAATGCTCCATTGAACTTGCTTTTGGATATATGTAATTGCTTTATTATGTTTAGAAAGTGCAAATGAAAATCTTGTTTGATGTGCATGCATAAATATATATTATTTAGTTGATAGTTCCTTGTTTACCTTCTTACCGTACCTTGAGTTTCAATGATAGGTTGAAAACTATGATATGTGTTTGTATTGAATTAAAAGTAGTGAGTGTTCACAAGAAGTCTGGTATTATCGAAAAGATTGTCTGTTTTGATCTCCGTTGTTTGGAAAACTAGAACATTCTGTTGCAACCATAATATTTGGAGATGTCATGTAGACCAATTGGCATTCTTCTATACAGTAGTAAAATGAAAACCGTACAATTGAAATGATAGACTTATAGTGAGGAAATTTTATATTGTAGTGTGACCTTGTTGATCTTGTGTCTATGTAGGAAATAGTTTGGTTATCAAACTCTCTTTCCCTTCTCTTTGCCTGGATTATAAGATTTTTAGAAATGCTACTAAGAATGCATTTATTTAAATAGAATATTTATAATGCATATGAAATTGTATGTTTGCATTTGGGCTTCTTATGGAAAGATGAAAGTCTTAAGCTTCAGAAAGAAATTTGCATGTGAATATGAATGCTTATTGGAATTAGAGAAAGATATAGGAATGATGTTATTTCCTTATGTAATTTCGAATTGTTAAGAATTTTAGTACTTGTATCTAGAGTAAACTTGATTCAGTTATGCATGTGAGAAGCATTATTTAAACCTTCCTTGAGTAGATGATAGCGTACTGAAAAGTACTCCTTGTAAATGTGAATAAACCAGTACTGGTGTATTCATGTGTACTATAAGAACCCAATGCTTATTGTATGTGCCCATGGGTTGGTGAAGTAATCAACCATGGAGGATATGTTGCTTATGAGTATGGGAAACCATACTATTTATTTGATGTTGCTTATTTGTTTCCCTACTGAGTACCAAACCTCGGGTTGTTGCTAATTCAGTATGTTAAGGGGTAGTATTTGAAGTCACTATTCCTTGGATAGTATGGAACGACGTACAAGTAATGTCAGCGCAAAGTGACTTTAGCTTCTCTACTTCGAGGAAAGATATAGTTATACAATGAAACTATATCAAAGGTGTACCCAATACTTCCCCTTTTGATGAATCTATTTGTAGGTTTATGTGTGACAGCCTATTCCTCTCTTTTATTTCAGCATATTGATGGTAATTCTTGAGCATAGTGGTGGTCTATTTTGGAGGATCCTTTGCCTTCTCTTCATGAAAGGTAGGTTTATCCACGTGAGCTGCCTATTAGTAGGTGTTGGTGGACATGTGGGTGGACCTTAGTCATGTATACCTCTAGCTTACCACGAGTATCCTGATAGATACATCGCTATGCGAGACGTGACCTGTGTGTGCCTGTTTCCGCAAGGTACACTACCATGCAAGATAGGTCCATTGCATGTCTTCTCCACTTGGAGTATTGCCATGTCGTGTGACGACATGATGTGGGGTGATGTCGAGGTGCACACTGCCATGACGTGTGGATGTGTGACTAGGCCGCACCACATGATGATCTACTGCGACATATATACGATTGTTCCCTCCTTCCTTGTTAGTGGCTGGATGCTAGTCACATAGTGATGTTATGTGCAGTTGTGATATTCTTATTTATTTCTTTGTGGACCAGTAATTTATTCTACTTTGACTTTGAAGGTTTAGCCATGATCTTGTGATCTTTTGCTTACTTGATTTGGTGTTGCAAATTCCGGATTATTTTATTGCCTTACTATTGGAATTGATGATTTACTACTTTTATTCATCTGTACTTTGGTGGCTAAACTAGTTTATCCTTATTGTTTTCGTATGCTGGTCTTGTGTTGAAATGTGAAATTCCTCTCCAAGGACGTATGAGACGGTCTTGGTTGAGTGTGTACAAGGAAGTAGAAGTAGGGAACCTTGAGGATGGGGGTATGTGAGGTTGTGATGCAGCTAGGATCCACTACCTACCTATGTGTGGTGACTATCTCTTGGAGGGTAACCACCTTACTCAACAAGGGATGTTCACGAAGGTCTTGTATGGAAGGTAGCACCGCTATGGTGTACCCTAGCACCATCAAGCCTTTGAGTGAGATATTGGATATTTATGATCATATTATTGTTCTAAGACCAGGCATAGAGATGTTGATCGTGCATGTTATCTTTGACCGAGCATTAGACATGCTCACATGTGGCCTTTTGAGTTGTGCATTCTAGTTATGTGGATGGTTATTATGTGTATCATGGAGTAAATTGTGTTAACTTGTCACTATGTTATGGGACATAGTCATTGGAAAGGTTTTCATATGCCTAGAAAGTGTAAACAATTGAGTTATTTATGTTGCTCTTATTTCATGAAAGTTAACTTGGTTGTAGAAATTGAATTTTGAAGCTAGTTCTATGTGATAAAGTTTTATGAAAAAGATGTATTGGTAAAGGAAATTGATCATGATGGCATGTATTCTTGTCATATTGATAGATGAGTATGATAATTGTTGGTTACCTCTTTGTAATGCTTTAACTTGGTGTAATGGAATGGAGAAAATTCTTGTCTCTCTAATATGATTATAGATAGTTCCTAGAATATTTTAAGAAATGTATGGATTTAGATGTATCTTGCCAATGGATAATGGCATTCATAAAGGATTTAGCAATAATGTTTCATTTATTTATGGAAAGATTTCTATGTGCAAATTGATATTTGTTGAATGAGTTTCAGGGCTAATGCGTGCAACATGTGCTTCGTCTAGCCGTACGACTTCTAGGAGTAAGTCGGAACCTAGGGGGGAGAATGTAGTACCCCTGCCCTAATCAGATTCTAACCTCGGTTTGACCTTGGTTAGTTTATCATGTTATAATGTTATAGTCAGATGCTTTGATTTTGTGCATACATGATAATGTGGTTTTCACACCAATTCGTATGCAAGTTTATTAGTTCTCCTGTTTCATGTTATTAATCTTGGGCTAACACTTTCATTAAGTATATATATGTATGCATGTATGACTCTTGGTTGTAGAAGATTTCAGGTACAATACCGCATGGGTGCGAGGTTTGTCTCCACTTGGATTCGCAGGTTTGAGTGTACCCCTTTGGTCCTTAGAATTTGGTTTAGGTGGTCGCAAGACCCTCATTTGACCATAGTCGTGCTCAAGTGAGCATCGTCAGTCATTATCGGTATTCCCTTTGGTTGGGCATGCAGGTCATCTATTTGTTTGGCTTTCTTGGGTTGCATGTTTGTGTGTGGTTAAATTGAGTATTTAATCCTTAATATTTAATTTGATTTTATGTGTGTTTATGCATTAGTATTTTTGGGGACTAAATTAAATAGGATTCCTTCTATGTGATTTATCGTTAATTAGAATTGCCCCAATTCAAGTTGGTATCAAGTTCAATTAAATGGCTAATTTTAAATAATGAATATTTTCAGTTATGCTTTTGAAATGAAAGATTCAAATTTAATTGAAATAGAATTAATTTAATCTTGTTGGCATTTTGAAATAGAAAGGTTAATTTCAATTATTTGAGAAGATCAATTTTAAATTGAAAAGCAAGTTTAATATCTTGATTTGTTGAAAAGAATGAAATTGGAGATTTTATTTTAAATACAAATATTTTAATCCAAAAATGAAATTTTGGTCAAACTTTTCCCCATTTAACCTAGGTTGGAAAATAGTTTTGGGAGGATTATTTTTTGAAAATATTTTGGGGGAAAAATATTTTTGGATGGATTTTTTTTTGGGCATATTGGAGGAGGAGAAATTTCTTGAGCTAGAGGATTGGGCTCTTTAGCAAATCTCATCTAGGATTGCATATGGAGGTAGGATTCTTAATTGTCTCCTTTGTTGCAAAAATTTACTGGATGGTTTTGAAAGAAATGTGTTTGTTGTTGAAAAATCTTCCAGATTGATTTCTTGATTGAACTTGGGTTGGGGTTTTAAATCTATGCATATTAGTTTAAAGTTTGGTAGATTGGTTGAATCATTGTGTGAAAAATGGTTCTTTTTGGCCCAAGTATGATGTTTGGTTGAGGAAAATTTCCTATTTTAATCTGATTAACCAACAAATTTTATGTTTTTGAAAGCCATGATCATTCTAGAAAGATTTTCAATATTTGTTGTTCTTGATCATTCTAGAAATTTAATTTAGTCTCTGTGTGAGACTTTTTATTAATTAAAATTGGGGGTTTTAGTTTAACTTTTATTTTTTTGGGTTATTGATTAAATTTAAAATCGAAATTTAATTTTGATTTAGGGCGGAATTTTTTTTTTGGTTTTGGAGGGCAGGGAGCAGAAGCTCAACCCTTGCCCCTCCCTAACCCTTCTCTCTATGGAGCCACTGGGAGCTTTGCAACTGTAGTGGCTGCAAAGCCCTGCAACCACAGGGTGGCCGCAATGGTCTGCAGCCACCGTGTGGCCGCAGAGTCCTACAACCCCGTGGTGGTCACAGGGTCCCCGTGTCCACTATGTGGACGCCGTGGAGGTGCACAGTGGTGACCATAGCTTCCACGGCTAGGGCACGACCGCCCCACTGCCATGGATGGGAGGTGGGCCCACGACTGCCCTTTGATGGGTGTCTTTTTTAATTATTTTTTTAAGTTTAAAAAAAAATAATATATTAAATTTAAACTTTGTTTTTAAAATATTTTAATATTATTAAATTTAAATTTATATATTTTGTTAATTATATATTAATTATTAATTATTAATTAATGTATATTTTAAATATATATTAATTGCGATAATTTTTTATATTAATATATATTATTAATTATATATTAATTGTTGATTCCTAATTAGCGTTTATTTTCAAATATATAATAATGATTGTTCAGTCATTAATTTATTAATTTAGGCATATATATAGAGAGATATATATACTAATTAATATCTTTGGATCATGTATTTGTTTTAATATATGCAAGGGAATTATATTTCGTTGGGAAATGCTTATCTATTTCTATATTTTCTTTTAATGTATATTTCCATTTTTGGAAAGTGTATATTTGTGTTGCTAGAGATGAGATTAGATTATTGCATTCGACTCAGGATGAAATGATGTTTTATTTGGAAAAATGAATATCATATGCTAGTTGATTAATCTAAATATTTGATTTTATATCATTGGGTGTTTTGCGTATAGAATATTTATGTTAATGTGAATTTGGCTTAAAACTTGTGACACAATAATTATGTTATGTTATGATGCATATGAACTTAGTGAGTTAGAAAACCAAGAACGATTTGTACCTAGATGAGGTAGATAATTGTAATCAAACTTAGATCATTTAGAAAACTGGATCAACATTTAATGTTTAAATCGATATGGAAGAAGATTGTCTTTTCCGATTATTGCCTATGGAAGTTTAATATTCTGTATTCACATTTGCTTAAGTAATGGCAAGACCTTGATTTGTTTGATTGGACCCTATCATATGGTCGATTTGGGGTACCTATTTTTGTCCTCGATCTCGAGTTGATTGTTGTCTTGTGATGGTGTTGTAATCGGTCATGTCCTTTATGCGAGTGTCGAATGATGATTTGTGGTTGACCATAGCTGGTCAAGTCTCTAGTTAGAGTACCGTCAATCAGTGCACCTCATATGAAGTCTTGTTTGACAAAGTGGGTGTTCCTATCATGTAGAACTTTGTTTGCTTGACCTTGTGTAGTCGTTGGTTTAGGAGTTCATTTGAGTGTGGCCTAGTGTCATATGGGAAAGTGGCTTTCGATTGGGGGTTGCACCCAAAGTGGTTGCTGGGTAACCCATCAAAAATGTGTCTAATAAGTGATAACCTAATAGCATATTAGCAATTTAGTTAATGAAACACTAAGTAAGATAATTGTGCCTCACACATGGGGTGAGAGCTAACACAGACTCGACATGCTGTGAGAAGTCCTAAAATGGCAAACCATCATCCTTGTCTTCATGAAAGGATGTGTGGGTCCACATGAGGCTTGGATGGGCTGGAGGTTCAGAAGAGGTTGCTAAGGTAACCCAGTGGATGGGGCCAGAACCTATGAAGACCTGCCTTGGTAATTATACCAAGTTATGTGATGACACTTGTCCCTTATGCTTGCTAGTGTGTTGTTGTATTGTCTTGATAGGAGCATTGTTGTGGAGTCGTCCTGTTGCTTATGCCTTGTGAGAACCTGATATCATGCTAGACTTTGGGTTGAGATGAATTAGTTTTGCTGATGCTCTGGTGGATCTTCGTAATTGCTTCTTTTATGTTCAGTTGGATCATTTCCTATTCAGAGATCATTTATGTATTTATTGATCGATGTGGTCGTTTGTATTTTGGTTATGTTTCGCCTTGATGGCAGGATTGTAAATGATGCGACCTTATGTATTCTTCCCTATTATTTAATGATCAGAGAGGTCTTGCAGTTGACCAAACCCGAAGATGTAGCCCACTAGGGGTGAACTCCAATATCAATTTGGTGTTATGTGATTCTTATGTTCTTATGTTATTTTTTAGTTTTAGCATGTATTGATGGCATTATGTTAGAATGTATAAAGTGTATTAGATGAAATTAATCTTAAATGCATGTATGCAGTCGTCTTTTAAATGCAGTAATGTGGATCATGTAAGAATGTAGTTTTGAATAATAGAATATATTCAGTTATTGAAAATGAAATTAAGTATGCATGGAAAGAACTCATTAGTATATAATGAAATTAAAGTATGTAATGAAATTAGATGCATGACTTAAGTTTTAATGAAAGTTTGTACGTAAGGTATGGATAAATCTTATTGGATGAACCCTATCATGTTACCTATACTTTTTACCTCAATGGATGAACCTTATCATGTGATCTATATTTTTATCTCACTGAAAGAAAATTATCATTTGTTTAAGTATTATCTTGTCATTAAGTTTATCAGCTTAATTGGATTAATCAGCATGAGTTAAGTTAATATGGAATTTAAGTAATCACGTTGGGAAACCCTTTAGGTGTTAGTTGAAGTCTTCCGCTGTGTAATCTGAACTTTGATATCTCCTTGTATCATTATGTTGTGTTTAATTTTTTTTTTTTTTAAATAAATAAATTATTTGTACTCTATTCTTTGTGTTTTAGCTTAATTCCTTCGGGGTTTCCTGGCGGGGCATTACACTCTTCCTTTGTCAACATCACCTCCTCCATTGTTAGTGAATCCACATCTTCTCATTCCAATATGGTATTACAACAAGATAATGTTTTGTTCTCGATCTTCTTCATGACAAGTTAATCTCTCTTCTTTGGCCTAAAAGAAGAAGAAAACATGGACAACACATTGAAAACTCTTCTTTTTGCAAGTATCATCAAATTCATGGCCATTCTTCTAATGAGTGTCAAGCTTTGAAAATAAAAATACAACATTATATTGATTTAGACATCATAAAAATAACATTTGACAATGAATTGAATCTCTCATAATCATTTCAAATAACATTGAAGTTTCTATTATGTTTCTCCTCACTATGTGACATTGTTAGCCTACCTATTGAGGGCTCATTGTCATTCATAGTGGTACAATTTTAGGTGCAATCATAAATAGTGAGAAACATAATAGTCTATTTATTCTTGTCTCTATGCTTGTGGGGAAGGAATATTATCTTTCCTCTTTCTAAGGTTTCACTATTTCCTTTATGGATTCCATTTTTCATATTTTGATGTCCTTTCTTGCATAGAAGTATCCTTCATGTGAATCATGTGTGTTCCTTGGTTGGGACCTATTCCTTGTTTGAAATGGTACATCTCTTATGAATAATCTCTCCTTAGGGAATGTGCGATCCTTCATCATAATTTTTCCTTTTCCTCTTGCTTGGGGAGGGGGGTCCAAGGATGTAATTTTCCTTCTTTCTCCCCTTTTTAAAGATTACCTCTTATTTTTTATTGCATTCTTCATAATGTGATGTCCTTTCTTGCATAGAGTTATCCTTCATATGAGTACATGTGTGTCCCTTGGTTAGGATCTTTTCTTTTTTTGAAAAGGTATCTCTTATGAATAATCTCTCTTTGGAAGTTGCACAATTCTTCTCATTGTCTTTACGCTTGGGGGGCAGTGATTTATTTCTCCTATCCTTTCCAAGGATCCACTTTTCCTTTGTTGAGTGGTGTTTTCTTATGATTTGATGTCATTCCTTGTGTGAAGTTGTTGTTTGCTCAAGGATTTTCTCATATGCAAGAGGTGTATGTCCTTGACTGCAACCTCTTCTTCACTTGGAAATGTAAATCTATTATAAACCTACCCTCTCACATTGGATAAAAAGTGTGTTATCCTTCATTAATAATCACTTTCATCTAGCAATAGGGGGGAGGTATGCATTCTTGTTCTCCTTCCTCTCTTTTTCACAGAAGATGTTATTTTTGTTCAAAAAACTCCTCTTCGAGGTAGAAATCTTTTGAGCAAAGATCTCTTCTCCTATAAGGATCCTTTTTACACTTGTTGCAAGATATTTATTTTTCAACTATCTTATCCTTGCTTCTCAGAGTATTCCCCCTTTAGCTTGGATTTATGACATTGTTGCCTAAATGACATCTCCTTGGTGTTGAAGGTTAGTGTAGACACCTAAAATTGTCCTGTTTAATTAAATAAATATTTTGTTTATTTAATTATTTAATCCTAAGTTTTCTATTAATTAAATAAATTCTTATTTATTTAATTAATTCATTTAGCCTCTTCTAGCCCTTTTCTTCATTTAAATAAATATTTTTAATTATTTAAATAAATATTTTTAATTATTTAAATTATCTTTCTCCCTCAATTAAATAAATATTTTTATTATTTTAATTAATCTCACTTCTTCTATTAATTAAATAAATCTTTATTTATTTAATTAATTCATTAGCTTTTTCCTCTATAACACATGTCATTTATCTCTTAATTTTCCTCTACCTACACCCTTCATTATTTTATTATTTCTTCTACCTACCCTTTAATCCTATCTGACCATTTATTTCTTTCACCTCTTGATCCTATCCCTCCATTTTCTATAGTATCTTCTATATAAGAAGATTATCTCATCATTATCAAATCTAATAATCGATACTTTATGAAATCAACCCTTCTTGAAATCAAGTGACTTCACAACCATAATCTGTTCTTTGTTGAGCTCTTGTGCACATACACAATTTGAGAGAAAATTTATACAAGATCAATAGAGATAGGAGACAATGGAGATTGAAACCCTACTTGGCATGTGAATGGTAATATTGTTTCATTTGTTGATTTGTATATTCTTAGGTATATTCATTGGTGTATGGTGAATGTTTGGTTTAGAACTAAGGTTTATTGTGGTTGGACCTTTGTGGTTTTACAATAGTTTATCGTTATCATTTTTTTACCTTATACATTTTGGCATGCTTGGTGGTACTCTCGTCCCTTTGTTTCTAACTTTTGTTGGCTATTTTTAAGCTTTTTTGTCAAGTTGCAGGTTGGATCAGCGACGATTTTAATTTATAGCATGTCTGTGACTTTTCTTTCTGCGTCCTTGTTTAGTTTCCAAATCTATGTTTCTAGATCTCGTGTTTGTGTTTTCTATTTTATTATCTATAGGTTTTAGGATCTGAAATCATGTCTATGAATTTTCATTTCCCGTTTGTGCCCAGATGTCATGTCTTTGTTCAACCTTTTTGCATATGCATTTTCTTTTATTTTTTGTAGGTTTATACTTTTGGATTTCGCATCTGTGAATCACATCATTGTGTCTATGATTGGAAACTGCATTTAGGTTTATTTTTGTTCGTGTTTGTATTTTTTGGTTTATCTATAGGTTTTTTAGGTTTTGTTTTTGCATCTATGTTTTGCCTTATCACGCTTGCATTCGGTAACTACGTATGTGTCTGATATAGCTACATTTTTTATTTTCAATTTGCTTTTTTGTGTTTTCATCTTAGGGTTTTCAGATCTAGTTTTTGGCCTAATCATCTTAATTGGACTAACAAAGTGGTGCAACTGGCTTGAAAAGGAGAAAAGATCATTTTGTCGAAGGCCCCTTCTTCACATTTGGATTTGGATTTATTAAAATTTACCTAACTAGTATACTTGCAGGTGGGGGTAATTTATCAAAACTACCAATCATTTGTTGCTGGGGTAATCTAGGTGTGTGTCTTTGATTTTTTTAGTTTAATTAGGGTTATACCTTTTCCATTTGGGGTTAAAGAACTCGTTTGAAGTGTTTGGTGCATTTTGCACACTTTGTGTTTATAACCCTAGAGGTGATAACAAAATTATTCTCTCCCCACACCTTCCATTGGACCTTGGGTGTAAGAGAAATTGTTATCATCTTCTATTTAGGTAGGAGGGCTTGTCTCTCAGGTAGCCCATAAGGCCAAGTGAGAAAGAATAACCCAAGCGGTACTTCTTTTGCCTGCTATATAAATTAATACATTAGGCGAAAGCCACGATAACTTGGTGACGTGTATCTACATCGATGGTTCTCCCTAGTATCCACACTTGTGTTGGATGTGTTGAAAATACTTTGTGGGGATTAGGAGTGGGTTCTTAAATGAGCCACCTCCACATGGGTAGACACCAAGGACCACAAAAGTTCCCCCACTCAACACCTTTTGTTGTAGAGGCCAAAAATCCTTATATTTGATGGTTCAAGGAGTGTGCATCGTACCCTGTAGATACCCCTCATGTAACCTTTCATGTTGAGACAATAATCCCTCATTTGAGCTATGTTATTTTAAGCTAAGAGAATCTAGTATGCCCAAGAAGTGAGTGCCATGGTGGGGGAGTCAGCTCTACCAAAATCTCTAGTTGTCCATTTGTTTGAGGTATATCTATGTCACGAGGGCCCCATTGAATGGTTTCTCTTTTCAGCTTAGGTTGTGCATGGTTTCAAGTGTCTTTAGTTTGTGCCATACCAATGGAAATCATTTGAACATACACAAAAACAGCCTCAGACATTGTGTCTTCATTGTTTGCTATGTTTTCTTACCACAAAACATTCAACATCAAAATTTGGTCACATTCCACAACTTCATATTTGGATAGACTCATAAATTTTCTCAAGAATCATGTTTGGGTTGGGAAATCGGGTATGTGTAGGGCATAATCTTGTTTTTGTATCAAAAGAGAAAAAAACATCGTTAGTAAAAATAGGAAATTGCGTCTGTGACATATAAAATCATCTGTGTGAGATTAGACCACATATGGGTTGGGAAATTGCATGTGTAGAACAACTCCATGTTTATGTTTCAGAGAAAAAAAGTTGAGAAGAGAAAACATTCTTAGGTTTTGAGATTTGAAGAGATTCTAAGGCATTGCCTATAGGTCTTCATCATTTTTTTTTCAATCAACCAGATTTGGTCACATATTTGTCCATCATTTACCTTCATTTTCAATCCCTCATACACATTTTCCAAACTAGAGCCAAAAGTTTGGTTTGTGCTCCTCATCAATATTGCACACTACAACATATCACTAAGTGGTTCCCATATCATAGCTTGATCCTCTTTAGTGAAGGTCAACTTACCTCATCAAGAGATCTATCATCTCTTTGGAAGCCACACCTTACTTTAGATCACACATATCTTGGATTTACATTTTTGGACATTGCAAGACAACCCTAGATTAATTCCATCTCATATCCCTTCTTTTTCTTTGATAGTCTTCACATTTTCTTCCATCCCTCATTTCAACCAAGGTTTAGTTCTTGGTTGAAACCTATTCCCAAAGATCTAGAAGAGAAGTCGAGGAAGCTCTAAGATCTCTCAACATGAGTACCTATGATTTTGATGGGGATCAATTTTGCAACCCATTTGAGAATTACAACAATATGCCAAACAATGACAATGAAAACATCAATGAGAACAATAATGATAATGATATTGCATCTATCACTTCCGTAGACATTGAAGAGACTATCATAGATCCAAGGTTCAATATATTTGTTGAAGAAATAATGAGAAGAGATAGACAATACTTCTTTCAAGTCATGGTACAAAGTGGGACAAGACTACCTCATGATTTTGACGTGTCACAAATTTTAGAAGAGGATCTGAATCAAGTGAATCAAGCAAATACAAATCCTAGAGGACATAATGGTGGAAATAGGGGAGAGTTTTTTATTCTTGAGTCACCGTCGTCTTTAAACCAAAAACTAGAAATTACCAACAACCATGCTCAAGCTAACTTTTCTAGAAACTCTAATGAGCAACACCACAATTGTCCAATCTCATGGAGAAGAATGTCTAATACACATGCTCATGATAATAACCAAGATTATACCAATGCATACAATTATACTCAAGGGAACATTCAAAATCATGACACAAGGAGACCCCATGTCAGATTTGGGGGCAATATCCAAGATCATTCTTATGATACCTGCTATCATCATGATGATGACACATATCATCCTAGACCTAGTGCTCCTCATTACAGTACCATACCAAGTGGTCGATATACTAGCTAAATTATGTCCCTCCTCTATATGAATACATCTATGATCAATACCATCCATACATGCATTATATCCTTCCTCCTCCACCCGATGGCTCAGGCATGGGACTAACTCAAAGAGAAACGACACCAACCAAGAATGAATTGCAACAACAAATTAAGTATTTGCAAAAATAGATGGAATACATGAATACACCAAGGCAAGAGTATACAATGAATGACATATGTCCTTATCCATTTGATAGAATTGTTCTAATGCCTCCCTCCACATTTTGTGACACCAAAATTTGATAAGTATAGAGGCAAGGAGATCCTAAGGCACACATAAGAGAATTTTTCACAACATGTACTAAGGTAGCCAACAAAGAAACATACTTGATGAGATTGTTCAAACAAATCTTATGTGGACAAGCTATGGAATGGTTCTCCCAACTCCTGCCTAGAATCAAGTCATGGAGTGATCTAGCAAAAACTTTCATACAACACTTCTCATATAATATTGAAATAGATGTGTCAGTGACTACTTTGTGCAATACCAAATAAAAAACTGGGGAGTCCTTTGCTTCATTCTTATAATGATGAAGAGGTCTTGCTAGTCTATGATGTTGTGATATCCAACAAAAACAAATGGCAGAAATGTTCACTCAAAATGTCAACAAGGATATTGGATATGAACTAAGAAAAGCTTGTTTGTCTACCTTTAAGGAATTCATAGAAAAGGGATTGGCAATTGAGAAAGTCCTTATTGAACAAGGCACCATTAAGCTATTCAAAGATAACAAAGATGAATCAAATGGGAAAGACAAATCTTCTTTTTGGAATAGGAACAAGAATAGATTTAGTGATGGGGTAGTCGACACAAATGTTGTAAAACCAAAAATGACTTTCCCTGGTGCAAGTTCATCCAATTCAAAAAATCAACTTAACACTCAAAGGCCATCAAAGCCTTGAAGGAAATACACTCCATTGGGAGAGCCAATTGAGATAACATTTAAGAAATTGGTTGCAAACAATCTTATAACAATACCGGATAATCCACCTTATGAACCAAAAGTAAAACCTGCATTGTGGAATGATGATGAGTATTGTGAGTATCACAAGAGCAAAGGGAATACAATTGGAAATTGTCATAGATTGAAGAATTTTATACAAGATCTTATTGACAAAGGTGACATAGAAGTTGATGGTCATACCTCCAATGAGGAACATGCTATGTTTGAGGAACCATTTCTTAAATATGATAAAGGAAAAGCCAAAGAAGATAATCAAGCTAACTATACTAAGATGTCCTATGATTATAATTTCATCGTTAACCACATTTCAATGGACAATTATCTTTCTACCATTATCATAAAGGAAAAAACTCTTGAAGGTTCTACCTAAAGGAGTAAATTTGTTTTGAAAGGCATTGGACTATCCTCTTCACCATCTAATAACGAGACCTCTGAATGTAATGTCACAACTGGTCGAGGTAAATTCACCTTGCAGGGTGTTCCTCCCAAGACCACAACCTCATCATCTACCAAAAATAAGTATGACCTTGTAGATCAGTTAGGGAAGATACCCACCCTCATTTCTATCCTTGAGATTTTGCATATATCTACTTCACACAAGGCTATTCCTGATAAAACCTTAAGAGAAACCTTTGTACCCACCAATATGAATGTAGATCAGTTTCAAGCCATGGTGAGATATCTTTCTACTCCACATTGGCTTACAATCATAGTTACATTCACAAAAGTTGATGATGTCTCTGTATGCCAACCACACAATGCACCTCTCCACATTGAAGCCTTTCTCCATAAAAGCCGTATCAAACGAGTCTTGATAGATGGAGGAGTAGGTCTGAACATTTGTACATTGAATACTATTAAACAATTGGGACATTCTGAACAAACTGTGAATTCAAAGAATAAGATCACTAATAAAGCATATGATGACGAAGAACTCTCATCTAAGGGAACAATCACCTTACCTATGAGAGTTGAGCCAACCATGAAGGATGTGGTTTCTCAAGTCCTTGATATAGAGCTCACATATAATATATTCTTGGGACATCCTTGGATACATGAAATGAGAGTAGTACCATCAACATATCATCAATGTATCATGGGGGATTCATTTCCTAGGCAATATTATATCACGTGCATTCATATTGGGGCGTTTAATATCCAAAAAATGAGGGTGCAATATATTTCCTATTGGTGAAAATAGGGGTCTTTTAATTCAGACTATGTATTGGGAGGGGGTGACAAAAAAGAAGTTTAGGGCAATATTTTTTGAAAATAGGCAGGATTCTTTAGTATTCCATGAATGCACGTGCTATGACCCAGGCTCACTAAGAGAAACCCCCATGCAATGTATCAAATTTCCTTACAATGGAGTCTAAGTGACAATAAAAGGTGATACAAATCCGTTCATATATTGTAATAACCTATGACCAAGATTAGAGATAATAATTCCAATTAATAGAGAAGCAACTCCATCATCAGCATATGTGGATCTAAAATCATTAAAACCTTCTACATCAAAACAAGGGGAGCTCAAAGAAAAATACAAGGACAATGGAACCAAAGAGTATACTTTGAATCAAATCGTGTATTTAAGACAAATAATGGATTCTCCTAAAGATTATGGACGACCACATCCTTCTAAAAAAGTATTCACTATTACTATAAAATAGGATCCCACCATATTTCAAAAATGGGGTGAGATGGAAGAAGATCTTCACAAAATTCTTTATAAAGAACCAGAAGAGGAATCTACACATGATCACATCAAAATACCATGTGAAAATTATGGCAAAGGTTTTAAGTACTTATGAAAATTTGGATATGATGGTAAAGGCCCTTTTGGGTTAGAAAAGAAAGGAATTGTTGAACCATTGCAACCAAAGTTAACATTCAAGAATCAACACTCCAAAGGACTTGGCTTCATACCCTTTAGATTAGGTACTCATAGTTCTAAAGAAACATTTCAAATCACAGATTCTAATGACCAACAATGAGAGAAATGATATTCCATAGACACTAACGAATGGGAATGCGGTTCAAACAAGTCATCCAATGATTATGAGCTCACCAAAACATTCAAAGAACACAGTGAACCACAAAAGAAGAAGAATTTAACATAAAATTCAGAGTTGGTCAAGTAACTCTATCAAAGCCTACATATCAAGAAAATAAAGATAGTGGATAACCATGGATAAAAATATTTTGGGATCCCGAACCCTCAACATCTCAAGGTTCTAGGTCAAAAATGTGAAGGGTGAAGACTCCCATTGTTGAGTGTCCCTCTAGTGATGTCGAATTGGATTCGTTTATAATCAAGTTTGATGAGGAGAGATCTAGCGATAACCCCGATGATTGAATTGAAATACCCAAAGACTCTCGTGTATTTACTCTTACTCCCATTGACTTTGAAAACACTGATGGCCTTCCCCTCATTCATCCATTGCTCATTGATTGGGACCAACAAGGGCCTCCACAATTAAACACCTTCCAAAATAATGAGGCCTTCATTGACTACCTTTGCATAAGAAATGATCTTCCTCTTAGGGACCACAAAGTGCAGGATACATCATAGAAATCGATAGTGTGGCATATCTTGGAGATAACACCAAACCTTCTAGTCGCAAAAGTATAAAAAATAAAAAGAAATCATGGGTTTTATGGTGAAAACCACATTTTGGTGCTATCTAACCCTAAAAATGTAAAAATAAAGGATGTATATGAAGGTCAAAACCTCTCTGAGGTGCTTGAGGATGGAAGGTTTGACAGTCTCCATATGAAATTATATGAAGAGAAATCATAAATGTTGGTGGAGGAAACTATCAAGATAGATATTGGCACAAAGCAAGTTCCACACAACATCTTCTTAGCACAATCTCTAATAGAAAAAAGAAAGACCGAAGTTCATAAGTTTTTTTATAGAATGATAAATCAACTTTGCATGGTCATATGGAGATATGCCTAGATTGGACCCTGATCTAGTAATGCATCATTTCATAGTTACTTCAGGAGCTAAACCTGTAAAATAGAAATTGAGAAAGATGCATCTGCAAGTGGCACTATTAGTCAAGGTAGAGCTGGAGAAATTATTGGACGTTGGATTCATTAGACCAATTGACTATCCTGAGTGGATTTCTAATTTGGTACCTGTAAGTAAACCAGATCATAGTATCAAAATATGTACAGATTTTAGAGACATCAATAAGGTTTTTCCTAAATATGATTTCCCACTACCGAACATTGATTTGACAGTGGATCTTATAGCTGGTCATGCAATGTTATCTTTGATGGATAGATTCTCTGGGTATAACCAAATCAAAATAGCACTTGAAGATAGCATAAAATAGCATTTACTTGTCCTTAAGGTACCTTTTACTGGAATGTTATACCCTTTAGATTAAAGAATGTAGGTGATACATATGAAAGAGCAATGACATCAATCTTTCACGATCTCATGCACGTCACTGTGGAAGATTATGTTGATGATCTCCTAGGAAAGTCAATAACAAAAGAACCACACCTTGATATCCTATCTGTGGTTTTTGAATGTTTGGAAAAATATAAAGTTAGACTAAATCCCAAGAAGTGTGTCTTTGGGGTGACCTTTGGGAAACTCCTTGAATACATTGTCTCACAAAGAGGAATTGAAGCAAATCCAACAAAAGTAAGAGCTATGTTAGATATGCCACCACCAAATAATATTAGTCAACTTTTGTCTCTACAAGGAAGACTCCAATTGATACACATATTCATCACATAACTTGCAGATAAATGTCATCCTTTTCAACATCTACTTCATAAGAATATGAAGTTCAAATGCAATGATAAGTGGAAACAGGCTTTCCAACTTCTCAAAGATTATCATTTGAATACACTAATATTGATGCCACCTATTCTAGGAAAACCCCTATTACTTTATATACTAGCTATGCAAACAACACTGGGGGCACTCTCGGCACAATAGGACAATGAAGGCAAGGAAAGAGCAGTATACTATATCAGTCGCACATTGGTTGGCTATGTGATTAACTACACTTTGATTGAGCATGCATGTCTTGTTGTAGTTTTTGCCTCACAAAAATTTCGTCATTGCATGCTAACTCATAAAACAAAGATTGTTGCAAGGATAGATCCACTCAAATACCTTCTTAATAAGGCGACACTTACTGGAAGATTAGATAAATGGGTTATGATCCTAAGTGAGTTCAACATTGAATATGTGGACAAAAAAGCAATTAAAGAACAAGATTTTATAGATCAGCTGGCAGATGCACCTATGATTGATGACACTCCTATTGTCTCAAAATTCTTGGATGAATCCATTCTTACAATGACAAATTCAAAGCTCTGGCAACTATATTTTGATGGTTCATACACGCAACATGGTGTAGGACCTGGTATCCTCTTCATCACGCCTCAAGGGGACTCCATTCCTAAGTCATATCTATTGTCATTCCCTTGCACAAATAACATAGTAGAATATGAAGCATTAACAACATGACTAGGAATCACAATTTAGTGGAAGATTCGAGAACTTGATATTTTTGGGGACTCTCAACTTGTGATTCATCAAGAAAATGATGATTATCAAACTAAAGATGAAAACTTAATGACTTACAAGAAAATGGTGGATGATTTTAAGCAATATTTCACACCAATAATCTTTGAACAGATTCCAAGGGATAATAATTGAGCTGCAGATGCCATGGCTACCATTGCTTCTTTGATTGATATGCCTTAGAATGAGACTCGCTATGAGTTCTTGTTGGATAATCTTTTGGCTCTCTCATATGAGGTTGCTCCTGCTGAAATGATGTGTTGTTGGTCCTAATTCTCCTTGGTACAGTACCATTTTCACTTACCTCCTTGACAATGTCCTTCCACTTGACCTTTCCAATAATCAACGTCGTACCTTCATTCGTCAATCCTCTGATATATCATTTTAGCTGATACCCTTTATTGTTAGGGTTTAGATGGTAATCTTCATAGATGTTTAGAAAGTGTCGAAGCTCAAATTACATTACGTGAGGTTCACAAAGGTATATGTGATGTTCACTCTAGTGGTCCAACCTTAGCCAAGAAGTTGATGAGGACCAGATACTATTGAACTACTATAGAAAAAGACTCATATTAGTTTATCAGAAAGTGTAAGCAATGTCTAATTCATGGAGACCTTATTCATGCACCAACAGAAGAACTTCAACCAATTGCTGCTCCATGGCCCTTTTGTTAGTGGGGACTCGACCTCGTAGGTAAGATTCACCCTCCTTCGAATGACTATAAATTCATTATTACAACCACATAATATTTTGCAAATTGGATTGAATCCTTTCATCTCACCCAAGTCACTGAAAAGAAGATTGCAATTTTTATCCTTAATTATATAGTTTGTGGATACGGTGTTCCCCTTTCCATTGTCACAGACAACAAGCATTCATTCAAGAATCAGGATGTTCATGATCTTTGTGTTCGTTTCCAGATCCATCATCGCTTTTCCACCCCATATTACCCCCAAGGTAGGCGTCTAACAAAACTATCCTCAAAATCCTCAAAAAGACAGTTGATGACATTGGCCATAACCGACATATTCAACTCAACCCTGCCCTATGGGCCTACTGCACAAGTGTTCACACACCTATTGGAGCTACACCTTATTCACTTGTTTATGGTGTCAAAGCTATTTTTCCTATTGAGGCCAAGCTACCATCCCTACATGTTTCTCTTCTGAATATAATCAATGATGAAGATTACAAGGTCTCTCACTTAAAAGATTTGAAATTATTGGATGAGCATAGACAAACTGGTTTCAATCATCCTAGAGAATATCAACAAAGAATGATTTGAAGCTACAATCATAAGGTAAAGCCTTGCACATTTGAGGTGGGTGACTTAATGCTTAGATAAAATCCAAAGAATCAGTAAGATAGAGAGAAGAAGGGTAAGTTCGAACCAAATTGGCTTGGCCCTTATGTCAGTACATTAGTCTATGGATCAGGTGCATGTTAGCTCTCAACACCAAATGGAGAAACTTTAGAGGACCCTATCAACAACATGTACCTTCATAGGTTTTACACATAGTTTTTTTGAGTATCCCAATAGAAAAAATACAAAAAAATTCTAAAAATAAAAAAATCATTACTTGGTGAAAACCTAGCAAATAGGCACCTTGTAACACAATTTTCTTTTTTAAAAATAAAAAAAGTAACTTGAGAAATCAAATTCGTCCAATGGTGAAAACCACTTCGGTGGCACCTTGGGCAAGTACCATGGTAAAAACTGGGTTACCAGTGCCATGTGTAGAGACTTAGCTCCTCCCTCCTTCAGGATTCAATATCATCCTTTCACTTTGCACACACTCATAGCCTACCATCCCATAATAAATTTACCCATTCCTACAATGGCTTGTTGTTGGTTAGCCATTCATAATAAAACCCTTCTTCACCCTTTTCTTCCATAATAAATCAGGTCCAATTTGTAACTAAATCTAGTGATGGAAGTGGTACCCTGAGCATCGCATGTTTTGAGGAGCATGATCTTTTCATACCTCCTTTTCATGCACAATCCACAATAAAGTTTCATTCTTCTCCGCAATAAAGGTATCAGTTTCATGGATTCAATCAATTTTAGATGAGACACAATTAGCAGTGGGATTTCAAGAAATCAAATCTTTCGGTAGACTTTGGCAACAATAGGGTTTTTCAACATTATTTACCCTTTATCAGGAAAACAACATTGCATGTCAACATATGTGGCAAGAAACACAAATTATTTGAGGATTCCATTGAATGTTGGTGTCAAGTCTTAGCTTTCTTTTGATTTTATCTTTTGGTGACATGTCTTTTAGTTTTTTTTGGGATGTCTCTGACTAGAGATTATATCTCCAGTATGTCTTTAACTAGAAATGCAAGGATGGGATATGTTCACCTATTTTGTTGTTTGTGGATTATCTCTTAGTAATACTATGGCTCGTCCAAGGATATGCTCAGGAACTATGAGTCTAGTGTGAACTGGGGCATTCCTTGTTTGTGACTATCTGATCTCCATGCAAACAGGTACAATGACTTTCTAGTTTGAACCTATACTTGGATGGTCATAACCTATTTTCTATAATAAAACTCAATGATGATAATAGCACAAGAAGCTCTTTAACTTTAATATCTTCTACCTTTCATCTCCCTTTCCTTTTTTCTTTCATTTATCCCTTCCTGAGTCCATGTAGCTTGATATCACATGACTGAGTATAATGACAAGCCAAAAATATCTGCATCTCATGGAGTGTGCATCTGCATCGCCACATGTTAGTAAATCTCATCACATTCATATAAAAATCATAATATCATCGCATCCTGCACACACCACTTATTAGCATCTCATATAAGCATTTCCATTTTAATAATGCATCTCATCATGCATATAGTGCATCGCATCATGAAAATAATCATTCAACATCATTTTTTATGCATAAATAGAAACATAAAATCACAAAAACAATGCATATCATTATGTACATATTTTGTATCATCATAATCATCATAGGCATCATAGAATCATGCATAGCCTACATCATCATATAGGATAATCACATAATTATAAAACATATAAAAGCATCACATTGATCATAAGAACTCATGTATATAATTGCTACAAGGATAGATCATCTCATGTATATATATCAAAAATATATCAATGTCATGATACAATGATGTGAAAATCTCATATGGCAACAAAATCACCCGAAGATGTCTATATCATCATATAAAAACTAATAAAAAATTAGATACAAGAGCTATAGTGATGAACCTCCCTCGAAGCTAGTGGGCCTCAGAGGAATTTGAGCTCTCAAAGTCCTAGCCCCAAGATCATCTTGTCTATCCCCTATGTTGATGGTGGTGTGGGTGGACCCATGACCCCTGCACTAGATGTTTCTCATCTATCTCTACCTATCTCAATCGAGTGTGAAGCTCTCATGTAGCTCCCCACCCTCAAGTGTGGAGGTACTGCAACATAGTATAAGTTCCTCCAGTATACCATCTCATCTCCTGCTTGGAGGTAGAAGGAAAACCCTAATGTTGTGTCTCCTACCACTATAGCCCTACCACCCTCATTGTCTCCTCTGCAACTATGTATCTCTGTATAGCCTCATCTCTCTCCCACTACATATCCCCTAGCTATCACCTCAATCGAGTCACATCTCTCTTGAGATTTTTGATCTCATCGGCTTGGCCTTATGTGAGCTCTCACAACATGAGAAAATCATCCTCCTCCTCCTCATCCCCACCTTGGGCTCCCTCTACCTTCTCTCTCTGCTATGGGGCATCCCATCCCTGTCCACCCTGACCTTGTCTAGCTGGTACCTATACCTATACCTGCCTCTATCCAATCTAACCCTATAGCTGTCCCTAAGCTGCAACCTACAATAGATGTCCTCCTCTGCCCCTAGGTGGCCTCAATGGTCCTCCTCCCTCCCCACCTCCCTATTCTCCCTCTACCCTCCCTCTATCCTCCTCTCCCCCAGACAATCCTCCTCGCCCCTCCTCTCCTCTGTCTCCTCCATCAGCCACTTCCATCCTCATTGGCATCATCCTCCTCTTTAGGTATGGGCTCTCAAGGATCTATCAACCATGGAAATGGACATGCCTCAAAATATGTTTGTACTCATCTTCCATCCTTGCATCAACTACATTTGGAAAAATGTCCCAAGGCATAAGTACCATCTCCTGGAACTGGGTGACTGCTGCATCATATGAAAAAATCGGCCCCCAATGGACCTGCTCTCTGACAGTGCGTTCAAACTCTCTTGAGCCTCGTGGAATCTGTTGTTGTCTGTCAAATTGCCTGCAAACTCTGCTAATCAAATGTTTATCAAGAATATATGGCATTCACCCTATCAGATATCTTCTCTAAAAATAATATGGTAACTCCCTATCATCCTTCTCCCAGGCCTCATAGTTGAGATAAGGTCTCCATGTCACATTATCAATGTTGTCTATAACCCATCGCCAGTACTCCACCTTCCCAATCCATGGTTGGCAAGTGATCATGCTATATAGATGTACATATGCCTACCCATGCCCTCTGAATTTGAAGTGGATAGGCCTCGTCACTATGTGCTCATAAGCCCACACCTGCAAAAGTGACACCCCACATCCTAACCCGCAACCACCAATGTATTCAAACTAGTGCAACTCATGGTATAAATAAGCTAGAATGAAAGGTCACCATGCAAACCTCCTCCTCTCAATGAGTAGGATCTCCAGTGTCCTCCCCCATCTGATAGCCAGCCCTCGTGTCAGTCTGTCAGGACATAAGAACTCACTGATCACTCCTCCCACCATCACTGCTAGTCTCCATCCAGTGGAGTACATAACCTCCCATCTCAAATGTCATGGCATCAACTCTAGATCTGGGTTTGCAAAGACTCATCTTAGTACATCATCATCTCCCTCCTAGTCATATACTACAAGATCCCCATGGATCAACACTCATAGTATTCTATAGATGTCCTCTAATGTGACTAACATCTCTCCAGTCGACAAATGAAATGTACATGTCTTCGAGTGCCATCTCTTTGTAAGAGTAGTTAATAGTCCTATGTTCATTATGATCTTTGGCATATACATCACATGTCTCAAGCCCATAACATCAATATCAACATGCTCCTCGAAGGTCAACTCTAGTCATAACTAATAAGTCAATGAGAATCTCTCTCACGACTAGTTAGGGAAACTTCTCTTGCATCCAGTCAAACCAATCTTGTCAATCCTAGTGGTACTCATATTCATCACATAGTGCTACTCCTATCCTAGCACTTATTTTTATCACATGGTGCTACATCCTATCAATGTATATGTTTATCACATTACACTTGATCCTATTTTTCTAAAGCACTCACTGGATTTTATCAATTCAACGACTTATCCTATATTTAGCCTAGTAAACCTACCTATTTAGAGCACCTGTTTGAGTGAATCCTCTCAACAACTTATCCAATTGACAACATATGTATATGACATAATTATCAATTGTAGCCTAATTTTTAGTTTATCTTCATTAGGGAACCTATTTGAGTGATTCCTCTCATTAGATTATTCAATTGATAACATATGTTCATCACAAAACTATCAATTTTTTCCTATCTTAGACATAGACGCATTTCTGCTACGCAAATGCGCTTTTACCCTACCAAAACACGTTTTGACAGCATAGATGTGCTTTCTTAAGCACTGACGCAACACTATGCTACCTAAATGTACCTTCCTAACATAGATGCGCTTGTCTATCACAGAGGCACATGTACCTTGATGTAGATGCGATCATCCATGCAAACATTTTCTAAACCGACTTAGACAGGCCTGTTCATCGCAGACACAAACAAACCTAACCTAGACACATTCAAACCCTAAAACATTGCTTTCACATTTTTTCCTAAACTACTTTAAAATGCATTACATGAAGCAATAAATGTAGAAACATACAAAGAAAGGTCAAGGTACATACCGGCTCACACATGTCATCTGGTCTCTAGAACTGTTGGACGTGATCAAATCTATGAATCCTCTTTGTCATCTCTCTCACTCTACTGACTACTCTCTAAACTCTAGGTTTTGTAATCTCTAGAATGTTGTGGATGCAAATGAGATTGTTTTCCTTGTGGTCTATACATATAGGCTACTTAGCCCTAGTCTCTCATGTTAGTATTCTTATCCCATGTCAATATCTTTTTGCTATGTGACCTTGTCACCCTATCTTGTCAATCTTTCTAGCCTTTCTTTCTTATCGAGAGATTGTCTACAATCCTTTCATTTTTTTCATCCAATCTCTTGAGGGGGCATATCATTCTCGTCTTGGGGCAACATGGTATCAGTTTATTGTTGGCAACAACAATGAGAGAAAACTGAGGGGGGGGGGGTGTGAATTAGTTTTCTACTGGATCTACAAACTCAACCACAAATACAAATTTGATAAACTGCATCAACAACAAAGATAACAAAATTGATAGCACAACACACAACACCAAGATTTTGACGTGGAAAACCTAGTTAAGGGAAAACCACATTGGGAACCTACCCACAATAAGATGATACTCTGCAGTAGTATGTGAAAATATTACAATGGGGAATGCATGAGCATTTAGGCACACTGCCTAAAGCGCACTGCTCAAATATAATAACCTGGAAGGCTACAACCCTCAAAGAAGTCTCACTGACTTACAATAACATTTGGATTACAATTCAGAAGGAATGATATGAAAGAATAGCATATTTAAATGCCTGATGATAGTTCTAGTTAAGCACAATTATCTTCTTTGTACCTCCAATCTCTAATCAATCACAATGTCGAAGGATGAATCACTTGTTTGGACACACACCACTCTCTGATAATGCAGGCACAACCTTGATACACAAATTACAGGACCATATCACTATTTATATAATTCATCAACCTTGACAACAAGGTCAGCTAAACCCTCAACTCATAATTACAAAATTACATCACACAATACAAAGATCTACCTCCAGACCAATATAATGATATACAGGTTAGTGCAAGATCATGAGGGGTCAAAAAGTGGTGATGTGAAAAAAAATAGACTTTTCCACACGCCTAAAAACACGAAAATCTGTGTTGACTTTTTGCCTAGATTGGGTGTCAGTACACCTTGGCATGGTAAACACCTATGCAAATTAGATATCTGATAATATCAGATATCCGATTTTTATAGGTTATTTTAAATTAAAAAATAAATTATATATTATATAATATGTTATATAATATAATAATATATAAGATATTATATTATATAATATGTAATATATAATAATATAATAATATAATATATTATAATATAATATAATATAATTATATAATATAATAATATTATATTATATTATATTATATAATATAATAATATATTATTATTTTAAAATATTAACTATAAAAATCGGATATCTGATTTCTTTGATACAATAAAAGAGGACTATGACAACCCGTGGGTTATTTTTTACCCATGGGTTGTGCGATTCAAGCAAATCTGATATCCAGTTGGACCCGATATCCGATTTTGTAACCCAAATTTGCAAAAAAATCCAATAAAAGGTAGGATTTTTATTGTTTTTCATCATTTTCATTCAAATTTTTGCATTTTTTTAATATTTATTTATTTTTTCATTAAAAATATGTTTTTTTCATGAAAACTAGGTTTTTTAAAATCAAATACAAAATTGTTCAAATTTGTTAACTAAAGTCAATTGTTTACATTCAATTAGGTTAAAATGGGGGATAACAATGAAAATATTGATCAACCACAACCACAACAACAAAACCCTCCTACACAAAACCCTCATTTGCTAAACCCCCCCTCAATTCAGGATTTAATTGCACAAAATTTGAACCAATTGAGGGGGATTGCAGATGTCTATCGTAGGATCCCTCGTCTGAACCCAGTCTTTGATCCCCTCATGTCCATCATAAAGAGTATAGAAACCATCACTGAGGAGCACAATGTCGCTCTTTTGTGGCGATATTGTATGAGGGAAAAATATGCGGATGGCTTGTCCTATAAGGAGATCAAGGATCTCGAGATATCCAAAGCCAATATCATTGCATTGTTTGTGAATCCCTGCACTGGTCAACCCATAGACCCCCAAAAAATAAAACTTTCTATTAAATTGTGCACAAATGATGATATTGTAAAAAAAAATTGGGATCATTGGTGGATGGTTTTCAATAAACCACCCAAAAACAATCTTGATGTCCCCTTCTACTTCATCAAAAAATTGTATGATGAGTTTGTTTTAGGAAAACATGTGAACTACTTTGACATCAAATCTTTTGAGGATGTGGGTTTAGGTATGCCCCAAAATAGACCTAGGGTAGTCAAAGTATTCCAGGGCCCATATGTCCCCCCTCCTCTTGTTGATCCGCCACCTCTAGTGTAGCATCTAGATATCATCTGTGAGGCGGTGTCACATACCATATCGACTATTCACTCTTTGAGAGGCCTTTTGGTTTCTCAAGTTGCGGTAGTAGCTCAACCTTTGTTTGATGGTAGTGGTGCATCCGATGGCGCTGACACGTCCTCCTTGACTCTACACATTTGTGTGCCCCATAGTTGTGTCATGTGTGGGCACCTATGCTTGGGTCCAGTTGGACAGCCTATTGATCCTCCTGCACACACTACAGATTATGAGGAGCATGAGATGCATGATGGACCAGATGTTATGATCGGGAATGGAGGATACCTTGGAGAGTCCTCGCATGCTAGAGGCAAGGAAGCACCTTCAGCATATGTTGATGATGTAGTGGTAAGATTTGTATTTTCATAGCTCATTCTATATTTTAAATGAATATTTATAATCTAGATAATATTAAGTACTAATGTTTATTTACATGGTCTATTTAACAATTTATGATAGAGCATGAGTTGACACAGATCTAGGAGGGCACCTTGATGGCCATTTCATTTGGCCTTGATAGCTTTATGGTACATATATTATTGCACCTAGTCATTTGTATTTTATTGTACATACATGCTCATCATTTATATTGGCATTAATTAGATTATGTAGTAACTTGCATGTATATCTTATTTTACTCTTGTAGGGCACAAGTAGCACGAGTACGGGGCTACACGATTCAGGATCTGGAGACAAGGGAAAGGTAATTGAATGAAAATATGATGTAATGAATAGTTTAAATAATTTATAATGATTATACACGTCTAGACATAGATTGATAATTTCACATACTTTTTGTGTATATGTACAGAAAATTCTTGGCTTCACATCCTTGTTGACTACACCCACATTACCAAAAGAAGAAGAAGAAGAAGAAGAAGAAGAAGAATTCAATTCTAGTTCCTTTCTGGATGTCAGATATATAATATAACTAATCCTAATCGTGGTTTGTTTTTTCTTGTGCAGGATCCTTCAAAGCTGAGCAGTGCGGCGAAGAGGATCATTTTTGATGATCCATCAATAGCTTAGGATGTTATAGACAGTTTTGGGATGCTTACATGTCTAGTTGGCATGTATATTTTGTATATGAACATACATTCACGTATATAGACATGTATAAGCATACACTTGTAATCATTTGACATTTTCATAGATATAGAAGTTGATATTTGATCATATAAATTGTTTCTCATGTTTGCATGGTGTTATCATTTTAAACTTTAATCTTCAATCCAATAATTAACAATGGCTAATAATGGTTATTTAATGAACAATACAATTCATTTCATTTCATCATAAGTGTTATTTGTATAATCTTCAGATTATATATAATTCATTTCATCTAAATTGTAAGTGTTAAATTTGGTTGCCTTTGGCAATCTCACCAAATTTAATGACCTCCTTGCTCATCAGGCCTCCATGAGGTCAAATTTGGAAGACAAGTGTTTTGATGGATTCTCAATGTAAATAAGGTGAAATATAATATTTTTTTATGTAATAAGGTCATCTAGACCAATATTTGTTATGTCTAGTCATATGTTACTCATATTGGCAAAATTGCTCAAGATTGCTCAAAAGTTGTAAAAAGTTGTCAATGGAGGATTCATGTGTTGAAATGATTCATCTCAAATTTTCAAGATTCCCTACAGTTTTATTAGGGCAACAATTTTTTAGTTGGTGAAAAAATCATCAGTCTCATTCAATCAAATGTTGTCACGTGGCCAATTTCTCATTTTGCTCATCGTGATAACGGACCGTCGGATTTGACATGTCCAGTTAGGCATTCTTACCCTATGCATTCTCCTATCCCCCCCCACTTGGTCGAACACTCAGGGTCATACCCTACCGTCGTCATCCCTTGAGCGCCCTAAGTGCTAAATATTGTCAAACTTTGACGGGCCCTTACTCGGAATCTGTGGCACCTACAAATGATTTGTTTGAACCTACGAGCCCATGAGAGGGGTCCCTACAAAATTCTTAGTTTTTCAAGATTCCCTATGATTTTATTAGGGAAATATTTTTCAGTTGGTGAAAAAATCGTTACTCTCATTCAATCAAATATTATAGCGTGGCCAATTTCTCATTTTGCTCATCGTGATCATGAACCATCGGTTCCAACATGTCTAGTTAGGAATTTTTACCCTATGCATGCTCTTATTCCTCCCCCCCACTCGGTCAAATGCTTGAGTTCATACCAACGTCATCCCTTGAGCGCCCTAAGTGCTAAAAATTGTCAAACTTTGACGAGCCCTAACTCGGAATCTGTGGTACCTGTGAATGATCCGTTTGAACCTATGGGGCCATGAGAGGGGTCTCTACAAAATTCTATCTTGATTTTTCAAGATTCCCCATGGTTTTATTAGGGAAACATTTTTCAGTTGGTGAAAAAATCACCAGTCTCATTCAATCAAATGTTGTCGCGTGGCCAATTTCTCGTTTTTCTCATCGTGATCACGAACCATCAGTTCTGACATGTCTAGTTAGGAATTATTACCCTACGCATGCTCCTATTTCCCCCACCCCCCTACTCAGTCGAATGCACGGGGTCATACCCTACTGGTGTTGTCTATTGAGCATCCTAAGTGCTAAAAATTGTCAAACTTTGATAGGACCTAACTTGGAATCTGTGGCACCTACAAATAATCCATTTGAACCTACAGGGCTTAGTTTTTCAATATTCTCTATGGTTTTATCATGACAACATTTTTTTTAGTTGGCAAAAAATCATCAGTCTCATTCAATCAAATGTTGTCGCATGGCCAATTTATCATTCTTCTCGTTGTGATCATGAACCATCAGTTCCAACATGTCCAGTTAGGTATTGTTACCCTATGTATGCTCCTATTTCCCCCCCCCCCCCCCCCTCCATCGAATGCTCGAGGTCATACCCTACTGACGTCGTCCCTTGAGTGTCCTAAGTGCTAAAAATTGTCAAACTTTGATGGACCTTAACTTAAAATTTGTGGTACCTACAAATGATCCATTTGAACCTATAGGGCCACAAGAGGGGTCCCTACAAAATCCTATCTTGGTTTTTTAAGATTCCCTACGGTTTTATTAGGGCATCATTTTTTCAGTAGATGAAAAAGTCGTTAGACTCATTCAATGAAAAAATATAGATAAACAAGCATTACACTATAGACATAATGATCATCAATATTGCCATGTATTGTATACACATAATTACCATTACACTTGCATGTGACATCTATGAATGAATATGCAAACATGATTTTTCATCATTATCTATACAACTACACCAATGTACTCATGTACAGATACATTGTATATCATTAATATAACAACCAGTTTGCTCATGGATATTGTATATCATCGTAACAAATTTATGTCAATTCACATCCATATAAAAATACATCATCCCACTTCATCTGCATCAGACATCCTCATGTCCTAAGAGAAAATATTACGTAGAGCAATGTCTACATATAAATGAAGACCAAAATAAGCAACCTTTTTATGTGGAATGAATGTGCTACAATAAAAAAATTATAACACAATACAAATTATTTTGTCACATTATAAATAGATCATTTGAAATATTTTTAAGACATACAAGATAACTTTGAAGAAAGACACATGTTCATTAAAGCCCTTCTCACTGCATTTCTCATTGCATTCTCTACATGCTTGAAGATGATGGTAGATATTGTCATTTCTGAATGGCAATACATTCACTTGGCATAGTGTGTGAAAGTTTACAAAATTTAATCACATTGACAAAGTGAGGGACTTAGTGTTTACACACAAAATTTAATCTCATTAATGCACATAGAGCATACAGTGTTGTGTTTGGCTGTAATTTTTTGCAGTTCTTGGAAAGAAAAATTCAAAATTAGCTAAATATTGATAACCCCAAGGAATATGTACCATCACCAAGAGTAAACTATTCAACAATGAATGATCTAGCATGAACCTTAAGAATTTTTAGTCTACACATAAAATGCATGCATGAACATAAAGGCTTTATGATAATCACTTCAACTGAAATGCATGATAATAAATGAAAAGGTGGGATTATATACCATTAAAATACACCCCTTCAAATTATATCAAGTGAACCCACTATGTTGACGCAAAAATCATAATGCAATAGTGTTGTATATCATCAAAAATATTTGCATGAGCATAAAGGTTTTGCGATAATTATATCATAAAAAATGTCAAATAGTGTTGTCTATTATAAAAAATTGTAATGTTCATCAAATGCATGATAATAAGCCGTGTTGCAAAATACGTCCCTTCGAATTATATCGAGTGTACTCGCTATGTGCATGCAAAAACCATGTTTTAAAAAACCCATTCATCAATAGACCTGCATTTTGAACACATCCATAATATACACGTAAAAAACTTGAACATTAAGGTTTTATGATCATTATTTGAAATATGACCCCTTAGGACACAATATGACCCATAATGACACAATTTGGTGTCGTAAGGGGTCATATGGTGTCCTAAGGGGTCATAGGACACAATATGACCCCTTAGGACACCAGAGGACCCATAACGACCCAATATGGTGTCATAAGGGGTCATATATTGTCCTTAGGGGTCATCTGGTATCCCATGACCCCTTAGGACACCATATGACCCCTAATGACACCATATGGTATCATTGTTGGCATTATGTTGTCATTGATGTCAACTAGTATGGGAGAATAGGTTATATGCAACCATTGATGTCAATTGGTATGCATGAAGTGCCCACTGGTGAAGTGCCATGTTGATGGTTGAAGAAGGCTTAGGGATGCAAACAAGTAATGCATGAAGTTGATATGAAAACATGGCATCAAAATTGATGAAGAGGCAAAATGATGACATCAGTAAGAGAGAAATATGCTGGGATGTTGATTGTGATGAAGACACGAAATGTTATAAGAATCACATCAACATCAGAGGTGATGTATGTGCAGGACACTGGTATGGATTTTGATGGACTCCCACCAGCAGAAGATATGATTGACAGTGAGTGTGCCCAACCAAATCTTATGTGATTGATTGAAGATAATGACAACAATGTGATATTAGTGCAATGCTGGAAGCAGATGTAAGGTCCAACTACTCCCACCGGTAAGTGCTAACACTTGGCTTAGCTCACTACATGCATGAAATGCATCATATACATATGAGATGAGACAAAAAAAGTAGAAGGAAAGAGATTGGTGGCTCACACTGGATCTACTAGTGACTCACAAAGATGCCTCGGGTGCATGAAATCAAAAGATATGCATTGGATCGTCAGGGAAGGCATGATGAGCTACTAGGATAGATGAAGAGTGTTGGGTTTTTCACTTAGACAAATGACTCTGCCACCTTGACAAACCTGTTGAGATGAGAATCGGTCAGATGCACAAGGATGCAAGTGAGTTTGCAGTCACAAACATGTAGTTACTAGGATGTAGATGGAGAAAGGTGCTGCAATAGGTGCATAACAATTGGAGTTTGATGGCATGGTGTCATCAAGGGTATCATTGTGTGAAAGCAAGAGAGTTGTCCACCAATAAACATATATATTGGTATCTACAATAGAGATAGTAGGTATAATGTGTCAATCGGTGAGAGACCAAAGAGGCAAAGGTGAAGGGCTCTCACCTGATGAAGAGAAGTACAGACATGAAGGTTAACTGAAAAGGTGAGATGTATCGGCAGGGTTAGACAATTAGTAGGCAAGATGGACCGTAGTATGAAGCATACACCAATTAAGTGATTGGTTAGTGATCCTATCAGAACCAACATAGAAGTTTAGTTGAGGTGGATACCGATAGATATGCCATGTGGAGTTGAAGTGGCTTTCATGCACAAGTTGACGAAGTGTCGTGTCAGTGAGGTAGTTGGTAGTAGGTTGACATTAATCTTGACTGAGGAAATCATGGGATATGTTGCAGTGATTTGTGGCTTGATGAAGAATGAATATTTGCATGATGCTACAAATGAGGAAGGATATCCAATTGCAGATCTGACCTAGATAAGGCAACCAAGAGATTATTCAATGTGATTGACAGAAGAAGGTCAATATATATGGCTGTGTTTGTTAAAAATAGAAAACATGTATTGGAAGCCATGAGATTAGTTGTGATGGATGATCTAGAGCAGGTTGTCATCCTTGATGCATGATTCAATACGCCTCGAGTTTGGTGGATGATTACACTAGTGCACCAAGATTTGATTTTCTATTATGGCATGAAAACTTGGCTATAAATATGCAGACTCAATGTTGAAGAGATTTGATGCTGGTTGGTGGAGCTGAGTGACCCTGAGAAAAGTAGAGAGCTGATTAGACTAGGAAGAGTCAAGTAACTGAGTATCTGGAGCAAAGAGCTAGCAAGAGTGGTTAAAATGGTAAGAGGGTTTGATTGTGAGCTTAACTATTAAGGTTAAAGAAACCAGCAACAAAATAGAAGTGCAAAAGTGAATCAGTAGTGTTCAAGCCAACAAGAAGATAACATAGAGTGTGTTAGTTGTGAGTGTATTGAAGAGAAGATCCGACATGCACTAAACAAGGCAAGGCTAAGATGATAAGCAGAATAACTGGTATTCAAATGCAGAGTCTATCAAATGAACAACTAGTAAGGCTTGAATCGACAAGTGAGCAGTAGAGAAAGTAGGAGGCAGTAGTGCATGAAACAGAGTGTGAACCGACAGAGAGGAGGCTGAGTGGAAGACAAAAGATACTACTGGTAAAGTTGAGGAGAAGGGGAACCGGTAGAGAGTTTATTCATAAGTGGTTACATAACTTATTTGTAACCAGGCTATTACTTTTGTTTTTGATATCATGTTTTGTGATCACTAAGTTGGTGCTCGGTGTAGGGGTTGTATCTCCTTTGGGTTGGTGCCCATAAACAACAGAGGTTGGTGCTCCTTTGGGTTGGTGCCCATAAACTATCAAGGGTTGGTGCTCCTTGGGTTGGTGCCCTAAAAGTTGTAATACATTGTTTTGATTGTGAGGTTGGATTGGAGCAGTAGACTCCAACAACATTTATCACAAAGGTTTTTCCCATCTTGGGTTTTCCTCATATATACTGGTGTTAAATGTGATGTGCCTTTGTGTGGTTGGATTGTGTTATCTTGATTTATCTTACCAGTATGTTTACATGGTCTTTAGGTTGTTAACCGATAATCACTCTTAGGACTACAAGGGTTAAGAATTTTGATATCACTGATTTACCCCCCCTCTCAGTGACATCTTGTGTGCAATAGTCATAAGGGGTCATATGACCCATAACGATACCGTATAGTGTCATAAAGGGTCATATTGTGTCCTAAGGGGTCATATGGTGTCTTAAGGGGTCATATGACACAATATGACTCCTTAGGACATAATATGACCCATAACAACACAATTTAGTGTTGTAAGGGGTCATATGACACAATATGACCCCTTAGGACACCATAGGACCCACAACGACCCAATATGGTGTCATAAGGGGTCATTTGTTGTCCTTAGGGGTCATATGGTACCCATTACCCCTTAGGACACCACATGACCCCTAACAACACCATATGGTGTCATAAGGGGTCATATGACCCATAACGACACCGTATAGTATCATAAAGGATCATATTGTGTCCTAAGGGGTCATATGGTGTCTAAAGGGGTATAACATGACACAATATGCCCCCTTAGGACACAATATGAACCATAAGGGGTCATATGGTGTCATAAGGGGTCATATGGTGTCCTAAGGGGTCATAGGACACAATATGACCCCTTAGGACACCATAGGACCCATAACAACCCAATATGGTGTCATAAGGGATCATATATTGTCCTTAGGGGTCATATGGTATTCCATGACCCCTTAGAACACCATATGACCCCTAATGACACCATATGGTGTCCTAATGGGTCATAGTATGTCATAAGGTGGCAAGATGAGCCATTATTACATTATAAAAAGCAATGGCAATACTGCTTACAAAAATTAACACCTAAGGGGTCATATGGTGTCCTAAGGGGCATACGACACAATATGACCCCTTCCCCTCCCTCTCTATATCTCTCTCTCTCTCTCTCTCTCTTCCCCCTCCCTCTCTTTACCCCCTCCCCCCTCTCGCCCCCTCTCCCCTAATCTCTCTCTCTCTCCCTCCTTCCCCCCTCTCTCTCTCTCTCCATCTCCCCTAATATCTCTCTCTCCCTCTCCCCTAATCTCTCTATATTTCCCCCCCCCCCTCTCTCTCTCTCTCTCCCCTAATCTCTCTATCTCTCTATCTCTCTCTCTCCCTTCTCCTCTCTCTCTCTCCCCCCCTCTCTCTCTCTCCCCCTCCCTAATATCATATACTAATATATTTATAAATTAATATATTATATATTACTAAACAATAGATTAATTATGTGCAAATTTAGTTATTGAATTTCCTTATTAAAATTGGATATCTGATTCTATCGGATATCCGATTTCTGTTGTACAAATTTCAAATTTCAAATTTTGGCTCGGGTTTGATTTGGGATTTGGATTGGAAGTGACAAGACTAGAAAGTCAACTGAAAAAATGTGTTTTTTAGTATTCCTTGATTTTTCAGACTTTACACTAGTGGCTGACGATTTTTTTTATAGCCAAAATTGATAAAATGAAAAGGGTTTTTTAAGGACGTTCTCAACTTTCCAACAATATAAGGCTTGTCTTATTTTAACTTTAATAAATAATTATTATTTATTTTCTAATTGAATTCTAACAAAATTTTTGATTGATAGACTGATTGAAAAACACTCATAACTTTCAAATTATATAACATTTTTTGAATCCAAAACATGTGTCACATCATATGCTTTGTCTACTATAGGGAAATTTTTTTTAAAAAAACTGAATTTCATAAGGTTTTGACCAAGTTAAGGTGGTCAGACATAGGAGTTTATGAATTTCTGAAAAGTTGTAGTAAAAAAATCATAAATAATTATGTACTTTATAAAAAATTATAAAAAAATATATGTCACATCCAGAAATGAGTCTAATACTTATATTATGAATATTATAAAAAATAATTATGATTTGATTGTGATTAGGGTGGTTAGACATACGCCTACTTCTTATCTTTTTCCTAAAATTTTAGTACCATTGCATTGAAATTTGAAATTTTCATCAAATAAGATTTTTTTTTTCCAAAAAACAACTATTAGCTTAGAAAATACATTCAGTTTTCTATAGATTCTCTTCTTACATATTTTAAAAATAATGTTCATAACTTACTCAAATTTCATGTCAAGTTGCATAACTTTGATTTTCTGAAATTTCATTGCCATTTAAGGGCATGTTTTGGCACACCATGATCCTGCACATACCCATACATGATGTAACATAGATCTAAATCAAATTCTCAAATGATCATCACCACCGGTAATCATGTCAAGATCAACCGCAAGATGCTACACCACCAGGAAAGCCTCATAACATGAAGAACATCACCGGTTTAGCAAAATCACCAAGAACACACACAACAATTAATACGGATCATAGAAACAAATAGGACATACTTAGGAAATACCAACAAGCACATTAGAATCATCAGAAATAGTTGTACCAACACCACTTATCAAATTTTCATTGACCAACATTTGACACTCAAGAACACTCAAACAACAACAACTATCACGAAGAAGGATAACTTGTAGATCACCAAATCACAAACCACCTAAAATGAAGACACAAAAGACCATCCCAAACAATCTCCCAAAATATCATCTCAAGATCTGATCATATTAGAATATGTAAGAGGAAATATTGAACTCTGCAAAGCACTGATCAGAAAAACAAACTGCAAAATCAGATCATATGATATGATCAATTAAGATTTCCGAATAACCAAAACCAATACAAAAGAATATATTGATACTAGAAATACTCCATACAACAAACAATTATCTCAATAAACCAATCTGCAATCACCCGAGCAAGATTATGTTGACATCAATGACAACAACATATCCTAGCAACAACAATGTCCAACATTTATCTTATCTTCTTTGAGCCAACGCGATAGGCTGCATTGTCTCAAAGAGGGGCAAACTGTAGACACCCAATTTTTTTTGTTTAATTAAATAAATATTTTATTTATTTAATTGTTTAATCCTAAATTTTCTATTAATTAAATAAATTCTTATTTATTTAATTAATTCATTTAGCCTCTTGTAGCCCTTTTCCTCATTTAAATAAATATTTTTATTTATTTAAATTATCTTTCTCTTTAAATTAAATAATTTTTTTATTTATTTAATTGGTCCCACTTCCTCTATTAAGTAAATAAATCTTTATTTATTTAATTAATTCATTATATTTTTCCTCTATGACATGTCATTTATCTCTTAATTTTCCTCTACCCACCCCCTTAATTATTTTATTATTTCTTCTACCTACCCTTTAATCCTAGCCGACCATTTATTTCTTTTACCTCTTAATCCTATCCCTCCATTTCTAAAGTATCTTCTATATAAGAGGATTCTCTCAGTATTATCAAACCTAATAATCAATACTTTATGCAATCAAGCCTTCTTGAAATCAAGCAACTTCACAACCACAATTCGTTCTTTATTGAGCTCTTGTGCACATACAAAATCTAAGAGCAAATATATCAAACAAGATCAATGTAGATAGGAGACAATGAAGATTTGAGATCCTACTTGGCATGTGAATGGTAATATTGTTTCATTTGTTGATTTTCATGTTCTTAGGTATCTTCATTGGTGTATGGTGAATGTTTGATTGTAGAACTAAGGTTTATTTTGGTTGAATTTTTGAGGTTTTACAATAGTTTATCGTCATCATTTTTTCACTGTATACAGTTGGTATCCTTGTTCTTAGCTTCCTTAAGACATCAACATAGGGTTATATTGACATCTTAAGGGGGGACACCCATATTGCCCTATTTGTACCATATTGTACCATATTTTTGCATGTCTTAAATGGGGTGTTTAGTCTTGAAACCAAAGAAAACAAACTCTTATATGAGATGCTTCATGCCCGAAACTAGTCACATCATTTGATATATGTCTTATACAAGGTGCACATTCTCAAAACTAGAGAAAACAAACTCTTACATGGGATGTCCTTGAAACCAGGTTTATATCTATCTTAAATAAGGTTACACATTCTCAAAACTAGAGAAAGCAAACTCTTATAAGAAATGTTCCTAAAACCAAACATTTGCCTCTTGGCATTTACATTTGCATTGTATGTCTTAAACAGGTTGAAGTATGCTTGAAACCAGAGGAAACAAACTCTTATACAAGGTGCTTGTTGGCTTGATAATTATTATCATGTATTCATCACTTGTTGTCATTGATGAAACACTCTCTCACACAGATATGATTTCATTGACTACCAATGTAACTTAATTGATTTGCACTGTTAACCAGTATGTTTAAGGTCTATCTCTAACCAGTACTCTGTGTCAACCGGTATGTGCCTAAGAGATAACTTGTGGCTAAATTTAGTTGGCATCAAAATGAAGATCAAAATGTAGATAGGGATCAAGCGAAAGATTCCAAGAAATCGGTTCACATGTTGTGTTCCAACTGGTTTTTGACTGCTCTAACCAGTATTTGATTTTGTGATGAGTTACCAGCACCGTTTTCTTGGCAGTCATTTTTGTGATGGGTTATGTTTACTTGTCTAGATACACTACACCTAGGAAATTGTGTTCCTATGGCCGACATAAGATTTGTATGTCTATTTAAAGACATCTTTGTGAATCATTTGGAACAGATAGAGAATGATAGTATGCAAATACTGATACACATCTATAGTGAAAGCTTTTGTTGAAGAGTGATAAGTGTTAAGATGAAGAGTAGTGTTGAATGTACTTAGAATGATTTGATCAAGCAAGTCTTGTGCTATTCAGAATAGATCAAATCTTTCTTGTTGTTTTCTAATCACAACAACAGAATCAAAACCCCTAACCGGGTAAGCTCTAACAAGCTTCTTTGTATAAATCCTCTAACAAGGTGATCCATTAGTTTGGATTCTAAAATCCTCCAGCAAGGTTACTTCTAACAGGGTAGTACTCTTAACAGTGTATAAGCTTCTAATCAAGCTTGGGATCTCTAACAAGATTCGCTCCTAGCAGAGCACTTTGTAAGACCTTAGCCAGTCAATTTTCTATTACTATAGATAGTTAACTTGTGAGTTCCATCTCACCATGGTTTTTACCTATTTGGGTTTTCCACGTATAAACACTTGTTTTATGGTGGATGTTCTACTTTATGTGGATGTTGTTATTTCATTTTGGATAGCATGTATTTTGTTCAAATTCTTAGTCAAGTTCATCTACCGGTTAGTGTTTAAAGTTGTGCATGTTTTGGTGTCATTGACTCACCCCCCCCCCTCTCAGTGCTTTTCAAGACCATCAGTGCTATATGTTAGAATTTGTGAAATGTAAATCCCACAAGTCCAATTATCTTCTGAAAGAATACCTGTCACACATATAGAGAAAAAATAAATAGCAAAATAATTGAAGACAATAACAATGAAATTGATTGAATTGCTTTGAAATTGCTTATTGCTTGAGTTACAATGAAGGACATTAAATCCTTATAAAGAAATATAACTCTAAAGATAGAAACCCTAAATGGTGGAGTCTACAAGATAGACTGAGAGTTTGAAACATGATGCATGAATTAGTCATGTATGCACAAATAACATAATAGACTAATTAATGCATGAAACACTCAAAAATCTAGACATAGATTGCTTTTCCTAGTTTTCTTTATGCATGGAGATAAATATTAATTAATTATTTTTAATTAATTAATTAACTAACTAATAAATGGCAATAGTTAATTACTAATTAAGATATCAATTATTTAGTGAATTAATGAAATTAATTGAATAATTAATATATAAATTTTTTATTCGAGCACACCCCTTGAATGCACAACTGGGGAGAGAGGCACACACTGTTAGCAATGAGTTGCCCCCCTAGTTAGTGAGGTGCTCAACTTGCCCTTGAGATTCGTGACATGGCTTAACCACCTCCCATGGATCTGGGTAAGTCTAGCATTTGTAGTGGGTGTTGATAGCTCGAGCTTTTGGTGCAACGACAAACATACCTAGCAAATTTGGTATCAAAACCTTGGGTCATGGGTTTGAATCTCGCAGGTCTCATTGAGGGGAGATTGTTGGCAGTGAGCTGCTCCCCTAGTTAGTGAGGCATTCAATTTGACCTTGGGATTCATGACATGGCTTAACCGCCTCCCATGGATCTGGGTAAGTCTGGCATTTGTAGTGGGCATTGATAGCTCGAGCTTTTGAAGCAATAACAAACATACCTAACAAAAATGATTTAGGAAAAAAATGCAAAGACGAATGTACAATGGGTCTCGACTTAAAGTCTAATGAGGTACCCATGAAAAAACATGCAATTTTCTAAAAAAGGGAGCAAAGGAAAAAACCCAGTGGGAACAAGACTCCTCTCCAAAAGAGAAAGAAAAGTGAAGGACTAAGAAGCTTCCAAACCAAAATGTTCCAAAAAATAGGAACAAAAGACAAGCATGAAGAAACATTGAAGCATGAAGAAGCTACAAATACTGTCATAGAAATAATTCTATGATGCTGAAAAAAGGAACCTCTAGGTATGCAAGAGTGTTGATATGGTAAGTGTTCCATCTCACCAAAATGCATGGGTTAACAACTGCTGCATCTCCTAGTACATAGGAACAAGTACTGAATACACAACTCACTCCAACACAAAATGAAGGAAGAATTAGCACCAACAATGGAAACCCCCCATAATGCTATCAAGGGAGAGGTATGATAGGTACATTGAATATGAAAGCTTCTCTCCATGATGCTGAAAAAAGTAGAGATCTGAGACAAGAAAGGTGGAGCTCGAATCATAGGAAGACAAAAAAGGACCAGAAAAGGAACTGTTGAATTTGGAAATAAGAGATAGTGGTCTCATAAGCAGTATGCAAAAATGGACCTGAGATTTGGATAGAGCTCTGAATCATCTTTTTGATGATATCTCGTTTGCAAAAAATGGAGTCTGGATGCACAAGATATGCCCCCAGGAGCGGAAACAACAACTTTTGACTTCAACTAGAAAAAAAAAAACATTCAAAATAGAAAAATCAGAAAAAAAAAAACCCCCATATCTATATTGGGCTCAAAAACAACAATATATGGTTTGCCCAATTTTGACTTTGTATGCTCAAGTTAGAGCGAAAAATCCAAGCCCCTCTTTTAGGGCACAAAGAGGGTCACAGGGGCCATGCATGGTGGTTCGTACTATTGATGTCAACATGATGTCATGCTGACATCAGCTCTGATGCAAGGTATTGTTGTTGCAGAAGGTTTGACTTTTTTTTTAATTAAAAAAACCTTTTTGTAACATGCACCCACTAATTTAAAAAATAAATAAATTAAAAACCTAGCTATCAATTTTTTTTTATCAGCCCATTGATTTTTTTTAGAAAAAAATTTCTGATGCAGGTTTTGACACATGTGCAGGCGGTATGGCTGTCATATTTGTGTGCATCGTAAAGTGTGTCTATAAAAAATCATGCCCCAATCATTGAAAAATGGGCAAATTATATATCAAAATTCATCTGAAAGGCCTTCTAGAGCCAATGACAATGTTCGTTTGGGCCCAAAACACTCTGAATTTTTAGGTACCCTTTAGAATAGAAAAAACCCTCGAACTTTGAACCCTTGCGAAATAGACTCCGTGTATCCGATTTCAGTGAAACAAAAGGCATTGCTAACTTTCTCGACCCTTCTAGAATTGATTGTGTACTCCAAATTAACCCAATATGAATAATTTATTGTGCATGCAAATAATCTCCAAAAAAAGTGAACAAGAATCTTTAGATCCAGAGCTCTGATAACATGTTAGAATTCATGAAATGCGAATCCCACAAGCCCAATTATCTTCTGCAAGAATACCTATCACACATATAGAGAAAAATTGAACAACAAAATAATTGAAGACAATAACAATGAAATTGATTGAATTGCTTTGAGATTGCTTATTGATTGAGTTACAATGAGGGATATTAAATCCTTATAAAAAAATCTAACTCTAAAGATAGAAAACCTAAATGGTGGAGTCTACAAGATAGAGTGAAAGTTTGAAACACAATGCATAGATCAGTCATGTATGCACAAATAGCATAATAGACTAATTAATCCATGAAACTCTCGAAAATCTAAACATAGTTTTCTTTTCCTAGTTTGCATTATGCATGGAGATAAATATTAATTTAATTATTCATAATTAATTAATTAATTAACTAATAAATGCCAATAATTAATTATTAATTAAGGCATCGATTATTTAGTGAATTAATGTAATTAAGTGGATAATTAATGTATAAATTATTTATTCCATCATTATATACTTGAAACTAGACATCACTTGCACTCACGCATGAGGATGTGTGGAAATAGCAGAACATAGCTAGACTATTCGTACTCTCCTCCCCAACATAGATCACCTAGAAAAACATATCTATGGGAAAGTATCCATGTGCCTTATCATCATTCTTCTCATGGACCACCTAGACAAACATATCTAGCGTGTATTTGTGCTCTCTCTTTCCTTCTTCTAATGAACTCATATATTTTCTATTGATGGTTCATGGATGATGCATTCTTTTCTCTTTTATGTGATCGATTATGTTCTTGAGATGGTATTTTTCAAGATTGATATTAGTTGTTGAGATATTAAAATATCAAGGTCTCTCTAGCTAGTTGACTTGAGGTCTTGTTTTTTGTCTTTCATTTTTGTGTTGTTTGTCTTTTGTCTTTTGTCTTTTCCCTTTGTTTGTCTTTGTTTGTCTTTTGTTTTTTTGTTTTGTTTTGTGTGCCCTTGCATACATTTGAGTGAGTTAAGATCCTAATATTGGGGGCTTGGTCCCTCAAAATTAGTGATGTCTTATACTCTTTATGATCCTCCACCTCATCGATCCTCTTCTTCATCTCTCTTTCATCTATTTTACCATGAGTATTTTCAAAGGCTTATACTCCTACTAAAGTTGGGGCTAAATGTAGTGTCCTAAATTGTAATCACTTACAATTTAGTCCACATTTTGGCCCTCCTCTTAGCATTCATGTCTCAAAATTGGACTAGGTTCCAATTCTACTCATATCATTCAATCTAGCCTTATTTTCACTTTACACATCACATGGCCCCTTGATTTTGGCCCTAAAATAGCATATGACCAGCGTGTGGTGCCACGGTCCTCATTGGGACCAAGGTGTGGTTCCTTGGTCCTCTCAAATAGGACCTTAATTTGGTTCCTCTCAATGGCCACAATGACCTACTGGGATTGTGATCTCCATGTTGGCCTATATTGGAAAATTAAGGTGTTTTTTGATAGTCAAGTATATAAGAAAGTTTATACCTCTTATTTGAACAACATAGAGAACATCATAGAGGATCACAAGAGAATCGTAAGGTGTCTAGTCAATCCATATTCAAGGAATCTATCATTCAAGTATTGAAGCATTCATCATCAAGCATTTATAAAGGTCTTCAAGGTTGCATATTCTTCATTCATCTATTGTGGAGAAAATTACATCATTCATATGCAAGCATGTATGTATGATTAGGGTTTTATCATGTTCATGCCATTTCTTACAACATATGTGGTTACATTCAAGAAGAAAAGTATCATTATCAATCATTTATTTTAGTATTTACAACATTTCATTCAAGGTTAATTCCTAAATTGGGGTTTGACTTAGGCAAACCTCTATTCCCAACCTATTTCCCCTTCTTTATGTGTGCACGAAATAAGTACAAATTTGTGATCTTCAGAATAAGAATTATTTACAGTGATGAATCAATCTCCCATTTGAGTACGAAAAGTTTGGAGGATCAAGGCATGGGTGAAATGGTCCTGACATCTTAGGAGCTCTTTCAGGGAGCAGGTCCGGATCTTCTTACAATTCTTAGATTCAGGTTTGTGGTTCAATCCCTCAACTATAGCTCACTTTTTATATACTTCTACTTCAATTTCCAACACTTCTACCGTAATTTCAGCAAATTCAATAATTCAATTCAATTCAAGGGAAATAAGATGCACATTCAACACCCCTGGATTTTGATCAAAATCTAGATCTAGAAGGTTTAGATCTATCAAATTCCTATCTTTCCCTATTGTGATGGTCCCTAAGAAAAATTAGTGGTTTTATTACATCCAATGGTGGAAACCCTAATTTTCATCTTTATATATATGCTAAAAAATGGAGAGGATGAAGGACAATGGAGTTTGTTTGAAAATGGAGGGGTAGGATTGCATTTACTAAAAAAATAAAGTTATTGCAACCATTGTAACGTAGGAGAAAAATGCATTTAGTGGATCCTTTATTCTTAGATTTAGGTCTAGGAAATATAACCTCGATTAAATAATAAAATTATTTAATTATGTGTGAGAAAGAAAGGACTAATTAAATAATAGTAGAAATATTTAATTAGGTGGTGTACATTAGGTGAATGAGATTAACTAAATTCAATCATTTAGTTAATTTTGGGTAAGGTTGTTATAGGATAAATTTAGGTTTCTACATTTTGCTCTTCTTTGAAATAATTTCACAACTAAATGACATTATGTCAAAGAAGAATAAAAAGTGCATGATGAAGTGGAGCTTTCATAGAAGATTGTTTGGGTTTCTTAGAAGAATTGAGAAGATGATGAAGGTGATGCCCTCTCAAGAGAGTTTTGAACAAAATCAAGCTCACTGGGTCTCTTAAAAAGACAAAGGAAGAGTAGAAGATGTGTCATTGTGGATAGATGATAATTTTAGAAATTATATTTGGATGGTGTGCACATCATGGATATATATAACCGATGATGTATTAGGGTTAAACAAGCTGATTGATATCACTTGGATGATTGGATGAGATGATTTTAAATATCTTGGTTGTATATGATTGATACCAATATCTCACAAGGATTTAATGTAGCTATGATGACACATGGTTTTGTGGATAGAGGATAGATGGATGGAGGGAGGATGAGAAATACTAAAAATAGATGAATTATGAATGATATCAAAATAACTTCATGTGCAAAGAGAAACACATTGTTTTTTTGTAGCACTAGCATTATACACCATGATATAATGGATTATGATGATGGTGCATAATGTGCATATGGATAGACACAAAAGTGAACAAGTTTAAAATATGTTTGTAGAGATTTAAATGACACATTGCTAAGGCATGCCATCATATCAAGGATGGGGGTGATTGTGATGACATGGTGTACATGTAACACTAAGACTATAGGAAATAAACAAACACAAAGACATGCATACAATCAATAAAAAATATAGAAAACATATGAGTTGGTATCTAATGACATGTTGAAGCCAAATTAGTGGATGTGAGGATGGATGTAGGGATGAAACTGGAGAGTTTTCTCAGTTCAAGATCAAGGATAAGGGTAAAAGTACAAACCGGTGTCACACTTTTACAAAGGAAAAGGCTAACACGATAATAACTATTCAATTTCATCCCCATAAAAGTGTCATTTGCATTTTGAATTTGAAGATGATGTAAACTGATTAAATGTGTAAAATTTGTTGAAGTTTAAGTCTACTATTTTTCAAATTTTTTTGTCAATAATTTATATGTTTTTTTAAGCTTTAAAGTCCATTTTTTTATTGCTAAAAATCGCTGAAAAATAGGGGGTTTAGTTCCCACCTCAAAAGAAAATGTAAATCAATTTATTTTTTTCTGATTTTGATATCCATTATAGATCACATATTTATACAGTGCATGAAAAAAATAAAATAATTTTTGATGTATATTTTCTTTGTTATAGCATTTGGAAGTCGAATACACCAGAATTTGACAGTTTTTGTCTCCCACCATAATTTGTCTATTCAATTAATGATAATAAAAAAACTAAAAATACACTTTTGGAGAAGACTCTCTCTTCTAGTGAACCATATTTTTTTCAATTTTTTTTGAAGTGATTCGATATTTATTTTTGTTTTTCAAAGCAGCCTGTTATCAAACAAAAGAATACCTAGTTGTAGTATTTTTAATTTTTTATATATTAAATGTAATCAAAACATTAAAAAAATTATATGAGTAGAATCGTGACTTCGATATCTACAAAAGGGTATTTTTAATCTTTTCAATAAGTTTAATTTACCTATTGAATTTTGTTGCAGAAGTGACAAGTTTGAAAAAATCATCATTTTTGTTGGTGTGGCTGCCACTTGGCATTTCACATAAGTTGTTCCAATTGGAAACGTTCTGGCCAGAAGGGTTCTGACCGGAATTGTGAAGGATGATGCGACCGGTCGCTTGAACCACATATAAAAAAAAGTTTTTTTCCCATTAAAAAATCCAAAACAATCAAGTGTGAAAATAATAAGAGTTATTTTTGCAGAAATATATTTTTTTTCTCAAATAAAGTGGCATTTTGGAGCGAGTAGGAAGATTATAAAGGGGCAAATATTTTGAACACATGTGTCATAAGGGGGTTTGTGTGGACCTAAGGGGTCACCCATGTGTTAGAACACATGCATGACCCCTTACGACCACATAAGACCCCTTGTGACACCATTTGGTCTTATGTGGTCCTAATAGGTGCTAAGGGGTTCACATGTGTTGTAAGGGGCCTTGTGTGGTCCTAAGGAGTCACCCATGTGTTAGAACACATGTGTGACCCCTTAGGAGCACATAAGACCCCTTGCAAAACATTTGGTCTTATGTGGTTCTAATAGGTGCTAAGGGGTGAACATGTGCCGTAAGGGGCCTTGTGTGGTCCTAAGGGGTCACCCATGTGTTAGAACACATGCGTGACCCCTTAGGGCCACAAAAGACCCCTTGCGACATCATTTTGGTCTTATGTGGTCCTAATAGGTGCTAAGGGGTTCACATGTGTCATAAGGGGCCTTGTGTGGTTCTAAAGGGTCACCCATGTATTAGAACACGTGTGATCCCTTAGGAGCACATAAGACCCCTTGCAACACCATTCGGTCTTATGTGGTCCTAATAGGTGCTAAGGGGTGAAAATGTGTTGTAAGGGGCCTTGTGTGGTCCTAAGGGGTGCACATGTGTCGTAAGGGGCCTTGTGTGGTCCTAAGGGGTCACCCATGTGTTAGAACACATGTGTGACCCTTTAGGACCACTTAAGACCCCTTTCGACACCATTTGGTCTTATGTGGTCCTAATAGGTGCTAAGGGGTGCACATGTGTCGTAAGGGGCCTTGTGTGGTCCTAAGGGGTCACCCATGTGTTAGAACACATGCATGACCCCTTAGGACCACATAAGACCCCTTGTGACACCATTTGGTTGTATGTGGTCCTAATAGGTGCTAAGGGGTGCACATGTGTCATAAGGGGCCTTATGCGGTCCTAAGGGGTCACCCATGTGTCAGAACACATGCGTGACCCCTTAGGACCACATAATACCCCTTGCGACACCATTTGGTCTCATGTGGTCCTAATAGGTCCTATGGGGTGCACATGTGTCGTAAGGGGCCTTGTGTGGTCCTAAGGGGTCACCCATGTGTCAGAACACAAGCGTGAGCCTTTAGGACCACATAATACCCCTTGTGACACCATTTTGTCTTATGTGGTCCTAAGGGGTGCATATGTGTTGTAAGGGGCCTTGTGTGGTCCTAAGGGGTCATATAAAATAATTATATACACCTTAGGATGTATACATACACATACATACATACATACACCTCAGGACATGCTATCAGGGGTCGTGTGTGGTCCTAAGGGGTCACGCACTTCACACGTGTGTGACCCCTCAGGACCACACATGACCCCTGATAGCATGTCCTGAGGTGTATGTATGTTATAAGGCATATATAATTATTTTATGTGTATTTATGTATGTATGTGTATGTATTTATGTATGTGTACATGTACATGTATGCATGTATGTATGTATGTATGTAGACCTATGCATGTATGTTTATGTATGTATGTGTATGTATTTTTATGTATTTGTATGTCCTAAGGTGTACATATAATTATTTTATATGTATGTATATGTATGTAGGTAGGAATGTATGTTTGTGTATCTTTGTATGTAGGTTTGTATGCACGTGTATGTATCTATGTAGGTATGCATGTATGTATGTTTGTTTGTATGTATGTGTATGTATGTATGTACGTGTATGTTTGTATATGTATTTGTATGTATGTGTGTATTTATGTACATGTATGTATTTATTTTCTAATATTAATATATATATATATATATATATATATTAAAAACTAAAAAAAAACTAATTTGCTATCAAAAAATTAATTTTCTATTAAAAACTATTTAAAAAAAAAAACAATATAAATTAATACGATAAAATAAATACATTTAAAAACAAGAGCTGTGAGGCAGCATGAGTCCCTGCTTAGTGCCAAAAATAGGCAAAATTGATTTGTACAAATGCAGATGTTTGTGTAAAACATGGGGGAGGATGTTATTTTATTTTATAATATTATACAAGAATATTAAATATTGATATTAAAAACAATAATAACATTAATTGAAAAATAAATTCAATATTAACAAAAAAAAAATTATATAAATTGAACATAAATACAATTAAATTTAAAAAATTAATACTATATAATTCAAGTAAAAAGTTCAAAATAAATTAAACTATATTAAAATTGATACAATTTACATTTTAACTTTTACATTAAAAAATACAAATAAAATCATAATAAAAAAGCTAAAAATACAAAAAAGGAAAAAAAGACATTACAAAGATTTAAAAAAAGTAAAAATTTCTTTATGTAATTTTTTATTATGATATCATACATAATATCAAATATTATTAAAAAATAATAATTTATAATCTTTTTTTGTTTAATATAATAATTAAATTTTTCATAGACATAAGCTTAATAAAACTATGATATCATATAAATAAAACTAAGAATATAACAAATTAAAAAACAAAATGTCTAAAATATCCTACAATGACCAATAAAAACGTCTAAATTTTTATTTTGTTTAAAAATAATGAAAATTTTCATATGGTGAAATATTTATCTCTAGTAATGTGGTTTGAAACGTTCAATTGCAATAGCTCCACCCAATTTCCAAAGTTCTCCTGTATTTCACCGTCTAAATGATTGTTGACCAGGTCTAAATTGTATGCCCCCAATTTCTGCCGAATTTTTTGATATTACAGGGCTTTGGAAATAGCAGGAGGAATGTTACGTGTAGCAGGTTGAGGATGAAGTATACAATTTAAAGATTATGTTGATCTGGCGACGATTTAATTGCATACAGAGTTTTGACGGTGGAAGTAAAAAAAAAACATTTTGTTGGCCAATGTAGAAAAATACAAAGCATCATGGAGGAAGATGGGGGTCTTAATTCTCAGCACCGAGGCAAAGGAAGAGGAGTTGGGCAACAGGGGCAGGCAACATGATGGTGGGATCGCGGAGCGACTTAATTAGATTTCAAATTTTAAATTTTTTAACATTAGAGAATCATCGAAATTTTTACCTACTCAAATTTGATTGGTCATCTATTTCTATTTTAAAGAAAAAATAAAAACCTAGAAAAAAATACATCAGCCAATTAAAAAAATGTAAAAAATAGAAAGAAAAATATATTAATAACGCTTATAGATAGGCGGGACTAATAATACACATAATAATTAGATTTATTTTTTTAATATAAATACTTGTATTTATTTTTTCATTTAATTTAATTTAAACAATCTAAAAAGCTGTACGTAGGAAGGGGAAATAATTCCTCTAGTTTGTCTTTGTGCAATACGGTACACAGAAATCCTTCTTGCGGATAAGCTTTCCAGCCTGGCAGCACGATCATTAAAGATAGAATACAATTAATTATATTATTGTATTATCCCAAAATATATCCATTCACGGGTCCCACGAACTCATTTTACCTTTTCGGCATCTACTAAAATAATATTAAAATAATCTTCCTTAGTCGGAAAGTCTTACCTACTATTTGTCACCCGCCGCATGATTTAACTCCATGTGAATTAGATTTCAAATTTTAAATTTTTTAACATTAGAAAATCTTACTTAGTCAAATTTGATTGGTCATCTATTTCTATTTTAAAGAAAAAAACAAAAACCCCAGGAAAAAATACATCAGCCAATTAGAAAAATGTAAAAATAGAAAGAAAAATATATTAATAAATAAATTAAGATAAACTATAAAATAAACATTAGTATAAATGTCTGTCACGGATTTCAAAGCAAATTAATAGGCAGAGATGAAAACATTAGTCTCCGCCTATAGATAGGCGGGACTAATAAAAAAAAAAAAAAAAGGTACTTACCACTAAAACCCTTCCGACCGGATCTCTGGGAATTTTTGCGCCCTTCTGCTCAACTCCAAGCCGCTCAATGCAAAATGAGGGGCTTGGGTGGATTTCATCTCTTATATAGGGAAAGGGGGTTTCGGCCGGAATGTTTCCAACTAGAAACACCTAGCCACATGAGCGCTACGTGGCTGCCAAATCGGTCCAGTCGAAAGACCCTTCCAGCCGAAATAGGCATTGTTAGCCTAAAGCGCGACACAGATCCGTATGATCATCCATAAAAGGATGGGATATTATTAAATGTATTCCCTTCATCAAGCTATAGGCTATAGATTGATTTGCTGATGATGACAATGTTGCTGACAATGAGAAAAATGTGAGGATAGTGATTGTTACTGATGAAAACAATACAAAGATTGGGAATGATATGATTATGGTTGGATTTATTTAAGATTAAACACAACATTTAGCAAGATAAAAAACTAAACCTATAGATGTTTTTTGATGGCTGCAATAGATTGAGTGAGATGTATTTAAATTTGGATTGCTTCGATGAAGTTCTTTAGGGACAATTATTCAAATTTGGATTATACTTGTATAAATGTTTTTTGTGGTTATTCTCTCAAGGATGAAGCCAACAACAAGGGAAAATCCAATCTTGGCGGCAAGGCTAAATGTGGATTGGATGAAACGATTGAGAGATTGGGTTTTGGGATTGGATGTATGGGAGATAGATTGATGGAGGGAGGTTAAGAGGGAACATCCAAGGACTATATCAAAATGGGAGAACATTTCTTATCCAAGATAAAGGGTTAAATAGTGTAATGTTGGTGATTGTGAGACAATAGATGGTGTGCGACCAAAGGTGTAGATGTCGAGAGTTTTATAAAGCATATTTTAAGTTTATGCTCCTAGTCCTTGTCAATATCAAGATGGCCAAGGAAGATAGATTAGGTGTTACTAAATGAATATGGTGGATGGGGAATAATGGGATGACTTTATTAGAGGGATAAGTATGGTGTGATAGATGAGATAACTTGCTCCTAATTGTACAATTTCAACAATATACATAGATTATAATTTATTTGTGTATGATGCCCAAGAATAGGTTTCCATCATGGTACATGCCTAAGATGCCACAAGAAGTGGTTTTTAGTATTGGATGAATTATTTCTCTTTATGATGTTTTTGGATTTTTTGGTATTTTACTTGTTTGCAATGTCAGGTATCAAGTGTATGGTTATTTTATGTCTTTGATATAGATGCATCTATCATGATATCCCAACAATACGTTACTTGTGGATTTTATTTACTAAAATTATTGCACTAATATGCAATTTGCACCATAGTTGGTTGGCCTTGACAAAAAATAAATATCTCCACAAAGTGCCATAATAGCTTTTGTGGTAAAGTGTTGATGAGAGGATGTGGTGGATTCTAAGTTTTAGGTTGGATTTAGGAGAAGGATGTGTGGTTTTGTCTTGCATTTTTGAGAATTGGAATTTGGATTGTCAATAGGTATGAGTGGATTTAGGAGTGGTGATTTAAAATTAAAACTGGAGTATTTGGGAAGATGCAAATTTAGATTGGGCACTAATCAACCACCATGTAGCATAATTGGTAATGATACCTTTCCAAGATTCTATATGGCTCTACTATTATTCTCCCTAGTTCTTAGACCTATAATGCATTCCAATTCAACATACGATCATTTTTGTACATATTTGTCATTTACTTTTAGGATGATTAAATTTATCTTTGACATGCATATTTCTTAGTAGTTCGCATGCAGTCAAAGTGGGGGAAATATTTAAGGGTAAAAAGTGCGCACAATAGCACTTTCTGCTATTTATTTTGGATTCACTCAGACCCCTTTTGTCTTCAATGCAATAACTATTGTCCAAGTGGCATACTCATCCTACACCTTATTAGATCACAGGTCCTTAATGCCTATTGGTCTAAAGGTAACCTTCATCTTAGATGTTTCTTTCCTTGGGTTAAAATTGTAGTTATGGCTCTGACTTGGCTCAAAATCATATGCATGAGATTGACCCAAATTTAAATATGGGCTCAAGTTGACTTACTCCCAATTAGCCATTGTTGTTGGTCCATGGAATATTCAAATCTTGGCATATGGTGTTTGTAGAAAAGGACAAACTCTAATTCATTTTAAACATCCATCTATAACATCACATAACACCACCACCTAAACACTAGAGCATTTGAGAACATTAAATCACCATTTGCAATCATAAGGATGATGAAAGCATTTGTGTTTTTACTTGATGTGTCTTTTAACTTGTTTGAGTTTTTTTAGATTGATGTAATATTTTGTCCAAGGCAATAAGTAGGAATTAAATTGCCTTCCACTCCTAGCACAACAAACTCTAACAATTCTTCTAATCACTATCATTTCTAGACAATAAATACAAACACAATCCTAAAGACTAGAAATGTAAGGATCGAGGTGCTTTCAAAAATTTAAAATTATTAAAAAAGGGTTAAAATTAAAGATGTAAAAATTGTTTAGCAAGTACATAGTTGAGTCTAAATAGAATGCAAGTTATAGTGCAACTAAACTTCATCACATCACATCCAAAATGAGATACCTAATCTTTCTTTATTAATTTGATCACATATTTGTATAACATTTCAAAACTCGACTTTATTATCTAGCATAATCTAATTACTGGAATGTGAAAAATTTATGCCCACCATTACTAATACTTGTTCACATAAATAAAACTTCTGAAGTCCATTCCATTGGAACAGAGTTCTAGTCATGGTTAAGAATCCTACAAACCAATTTATAAAGGTACTTAGGGGAAAGGACCCAGTAGTTGTGCACCCTAACTTCGCGCTTCTCAAAATCTTATGTGGAAATTTCAAATCACTCTGATTTTTTTACAGCAGCTTACTTGACAAGTCCCTTGCTTATAACTAAGGTTTCAGTGCCACATCATCAAATATGATGCCACATCATCATGCTTTTTGCCAAGGTGTCCAAAACAGCCCAAAAAAAAGGTGAGACCAATAGGTGTGCAAAAGGGGCCCAATACTTGTGCAGCTGATGTGGCATCACATGATTGGTTACTTTTCACAATAAATGGTATATTTCATTCAATTATTGGTACTTATCATACAACTATTGGTGCAATGTTATACAAAGATTGGACATTAAATCAGCAAGTATTGGGGTATTAAATCAACAACTTCTATCACAAGAATTGGAACGCACTCAACTACTGGATCCTTTCCCCTAGTTAACATTGAGCCAATTACTATCAAAGAAGCAAAAGTTGCACAAAATTCCTATGTGTGAATTGTGAATTGCATTTATTGCCATAGTTTTGGAAGAAATCCCCAAAACAGTATTGAGGTATTTATGCACAAAACAACCTAACTCTCGATGAAGACTTCAAAAGGAGTGCTGGATTTTCTGCCTCTCTCTGAAGAACCGATCTAAAAGCAACACAAATTGCCAACCTATTATATATGATAAGTAGAATTTTTTCGCTGCAGGGAGAGCATACTTCAATCCGCCACACAGATGGTGCTAGAATTTAAGGGATTTAGCGAAATTTAAAATGTTCTATGCATAACGCTCAACACTGGATTAGAGCGGAAATATACGTGGAGGAAATGGAGGATTCAAATGGAAAAACCATCGCCTCTATATATATACGCAACTGTTGCAAGACTGCATCAGTTCAAAATCTTTATCAAAAGGTAAGATAATTCATGCCCCCATGATCAGAACTGGAATTCGAGATCACAATTTTTTAAATAACGGGTTAATCGACATGTAGTCGAAATGTAGAATTATGATTACCTTAACTTTGCGTTTTTCAGAATTTTATGTGAAAATTTCAAATCACTTCCAGCTTATTTGACAAGTCCAAAACAACTGAAAGAAAGGTGAATAGAGGTGCAGAAAGTACCCAATACTATGACCATTATCTATCAGTTACCAAACTTTATCATTACCCTGTTTTTAAATAATTAAAAATTAAAATATAATGAATTGGTTTTTTTAATTAATTATTAAATATAATTAATAGTAAAATTTGGGTGTTCAGCAATTACAACTTTAAACTAACAATTATTGGTGTAATGTTGTACAAAAATTGGACATTAAATCAACAAGTATGAAATACCGAATCAATAATTTTTATCAGAACAATTGAATCGCATTCAACTACTAGATCTTCTCCTCTAATGTTTGACAAAATGAATTTTCCATACATTCCTTCAATGGGTACGTTGAGGGTTCATGCCAACTGTTTGACAAAATGCTGGAAAGAGACGGGATTTCATGGAATGCAATTATTGGACGGTATACTCAACATGGAAAGAGACGGGATTTCATGGAACGCAATTATTGGACGGTATACTCAACATGGTTATGAAAAGGAGGCGCTTACGCTCTTTGGGAAAATGCGAAGTGAAAGCGTGAAGCTGAGCAAGTTCACCTTTGGTAGCATCCTTCAGGCCTGTGCTAGCTTACAAGTTGTTGAACACGGCAGGCAGATTCATTCCCATGCCATCAAATTTGGATTTCAGGGCGAATTCTTTACGGCTAGTTCTGTTGTTGACATGTACTCTAAATGCAAGAGAACAGGAGATGCACGCCAAATGTTTGAAAAAATGCCCGAACGAAATTTAGTTTCGTGGAATGCAATGATTCCAGGATACTCCCAGAATGGTTGCAGTGGCGAAACTGTAAAGTTGTTTAGAGAAATGTATTGTGAAGAGACGAGACCTGCTGGTTCTATCTTTGCCTGTGTACTCAGTGCATGTGCTCGGTCTAAGTGCACTAGAACTTGAGAAGCAGGTACGCAGTTACATTTGCAAATTTGGACTGCATAATAAAGTGTTTGTGAGTAGTGCCCTTGTTTAAAATGTGGGAGTTAAGAACCTGCACGCCAGGTGTTTGACAAAATGACTATGCGAAGTATGGTATCGTGGAGTTCAATGATCTTAGGTTATACCCAAAATGGGCGTGCAAAAGATTCAATTCAAGTCTTTGAAAAAATGCTTAGGACGGGCACAAAACCAGACCAGTTAACATTTATCGGTGTATTAACTGCATGTAGTCATGCAGGCCTTGTTGACGAAGGCCGCTATTAATTTAATTCTATGTCTAAAGATCACAATATTGCACTAGATTTGGAGCACTATGCTTGTATGGTTGATCCTTTTGGCCGAGCTGGCTATCTGGATGAGGCAGAAGTCTATCAATATCATGCCATTTGAACCTGATGCAGCTATATGGGGGGCATTGCTGGGTGCCTGCAGGATTCAGAGGAATGCGAAAAAAATGTGAATGGGCAGCAAATCACCTTTTTGAGTTGGAACCAAGGAATGCAGGACCTTGAAAAAAATTAAACATCAGTTAAAATCTTGATCTAAATTTTATTTTTAAAGCTCTTATTTTAGTTCTTATAAATTAAAGTTCTTTTCAAGCAAGTGGAAGAAATTACCAATATACTATTTTATTTCATGCAATGAACTGCAGCTCAAACTACAGTTAATCACATGCATGTGGGGAAATTAACATGGGAACATTCTCCCCCTTAATTTCAACCACTAATCGATTTAACATAAAGAACAATTTTATCTTCATCCGACTTTAATGAGCTCAACTCCTACCACGATCCATCATGCTGCGATCTCTGTTTAGAAGTGCTAGCTTTCTTGATTTTTAACTCCATCAAGTCTTTTCTAAGACTTGGATCTGACTTCCTCACACGATTGCATATCGGTGGCTTAAAATAATTTCTCCAGCTTTCACAAAACTTGGGATCTTCTCTCCTTTCATAGTGGGCTTCTCTATTTTATTTTGACAAAAGAACACTGCGACCTCTTCAAAGACCATAATTGGGATTCCTCACAAATTGAGGGCTTCACCATGCATAGGAGATTTCAAACTTTACTGCGCTGGCTTGATTTTCTCAGACATGAGATTATTTAAAACCTCGTTTCTTTCTATTATTGGATTACGAATCCCTTTGACTTTGATCTCCTGCTATGAAGATTGGGTTCACTTTTTCACCTTCATTTGATGCATTGGCTTCATTCTTCAATGCCTATGGTTGTCTTCAAACTGCACACTTAGACTAGTAGCAGCAGACTTCCATTACAAGAACCTTCAATATAAAATCATTCTTGTCTGATTGTGATCTTCCTGCGACTTCAAACGTGGCAGTGAAGCTTCGTCTTGAAAATTAAAGACTAGTTGGACCTCCTTGGATCCTTCTGCAGCTTCAGTAATTTAACCTAGATAATTTCTGGGACCTAGTCCTGATATCAAATGAAGAAAAATAAAAAATTAAACATGCAGTTAAAATCTTGATGTAAATTTTATTTTTAGAACTCTTATTTTAACTCTTACAAACCTAAGTTCTTTTTTTCATGGAAGGAGAAAAAATTACCAATATATTATTTTTATCTCATTCAATGAAAGTTAATCACATGCATGTGAGGATATTAACATGCCAGCAGACCTTATATACTTCTCTCTCCTACGTATGCAGAAACTGAAAGTTGGGACAATGTTGCAAAAATGAGAAAATTGATGAAGGAGAGAGGAGTAAAAAAGGAACCAGGATGGAGTTGGACTGAGGTCCAAAATAGAGTTCATTCATTTATGGCAGATGATCTATCACATCCACAGTTAAATGAGATATATCAGACATTGGAGATACTGATTGGTCAGATGGAGGTTCTAGGATATGTGTCTCTCAAAAACACTGTGCTGAAAGGTGATGACAATGAGCATGAATGGAAACATATCTAACACAGTGAGAAGCTAGCCTTTGCTTTTACGCTTAAAAATACACCTCCCGTGACACCTATTCGAATTGTGAAGAATCTTAGAGTATGTGATGACTGCCATATTGTTACAAAGTTCATTTCCCAAACTGTGGGACGCGAAATTGTATTAAGGGATGTCAATCGATTTCATCATTTTAAAAACGGAAATGTGTTCTTGTGGGGATCACTGGTAGTGGTGTCAAAGAATAATATGCAGTAAAGTGACTCCGATAAAGCAAAACATTAGTAAAACATGAATCACAGTAGATGCTTGGTGAAGAGTTCTCATTCTATATGACATTTTCTTTCAATTATCAAACATAGACATCAACTGTGTATATTTTGATGAGCTAATTTTTCCTGTAAATGAAAATGGTACAGATTGAAATACTATGGACTTTTCCTTGTTTATGCTTTACTAGGCATGTATTTTCAGAGTGATATTTTCTTTTTACTTCTTGAGCGGTTGACATAGTGTAACCAGAATAATCTTCAATTTTCTTACGGGATGTTATTTTGCAACTACTTTCTTTCACAATTACTTCGTATTGCATGCAAATGTAAGTGAAATACATATAAAATATAGCCCAAATCAACCCAAATGGTGCAAAATAGATTGGATGTGGGTGTTCATAAATTCATTCAAGATAATAAGATATTCAAATGGGATGAGATGTCCTTTTAATAGATTTTTCAATAGGAGAACCAAGGGTTAGGATTAAGAGGTTTAATGAATGGCTTAGGATGATTGAGGATTACAATTAGACTTGAGAGATGTAGTCGCATGACAAGTGTCACATGATAGATGAGATATAGAGTTTGGGATAAGATTAAGGCAACATCCTTAAGGGAATGGTTAGGATTAAGAGATTTAAGTTAAGCTGGATGGATAGGATATAAAATTTGTTTGACTTTTGGAAAGTTATGTGGGTTCTATTAACATATCGCTTTGGTTGAGGCGGGGACTTGAACCTAGGTTGCACCACAATCAATGCAACCGTTTCATCATTACACTAACAGGGGATCCCCTAATTTAAACTATATTATTATATATTATTGAAATTAACTAATTATATTTAATAGAGATTATAAATTTAATAAAAGTAAAACATATAATAATCTAAAATGAATGAAAAAAAATTCTTTTATTAATTGTAAAAACTAGGAAGAGGATGCAATTGCAATGAAATGTTGAATTAAAACAAGAAGTGAGATAGAGATGAGTAGAGAATAAAAAGAAAAATAGGCTAAATACACCAAAAGGGTAATTAACACAAGAAATGAGATAGAGATGAGTAGAGGGTAAAAAGAAAAATAGAGTGAAAGGGAACCAAAAGTGTAATTAAAATTTACGTGGTTTCTTGAAAAGAAATAAAAATCCATGTGCTTTCTTTACTAAAAGTGTAAAAATTTAGAAAACAATGATAAATTAGTAATATATTTGAAAATCTTAAATTTATTAAAGAAGTTTTTAAATTCATACAAAACAAATCTTGTTTATAATTAAAATAGAAACTATTTAATATTTTTATTAAAATATTTTAAAAATTAGAAATATTTTATGTCTATCATTTTATCATGACAAGTTTTTAAATGGATAAATTTTCTAAATTTATATAAGAAAATGCTAAAAATTCATATTAAAATTATATAAAATTAGAAACAATTTATCATAATCCCACCATTCCAAAATATTCTAAACAAATTTATATTTTATAATAAACATTTTAAAATGATATATATCAATATTATAGATTATAATAGTATATAATATATATTACCTATTATGATTTTTTATAGTTTATAATAATTTGAAGTGTCATATATAGTTTTAAGAAAAAATAACATGTCAAATTCTAGGATTGCTTGTACCTTCAACCATAGTTACAATTGTATGGTGGTATAGGAGCTTCTAAGAGTGTGTTGATTATGGGGGATGTGCTTTAGAGAAGGCTCATAAGGTATTTACTTCTCTCATTTTAAATATCTTTACACTTTTATTTGCAATGTGCTTTGGAATTATGCAAAGATTGTAATTTACAAGGGATGATATTCAACCCTATACAAGGTAGCCAAATACCATTCACAAGAGAGTTGTGATTAATTTGCCTTTTGAAGAAAAGCTACTTTGTAATTTCAATTGGAAAAAGAATAAAATTAATCCCTTTATCTTATCATTTCATTAGAAACAATGTGCATTGAAATAAAGAAATATTTCTAACACTCTTGTTTTTGTAAATGGATTGAGCTCTATAAAAAATTTAGATGTTCAACCATCTTTGCATCAACATAAAGTATATAGACGAGTATGCTTTCTAAGGCATCAATATGATGGAATGAGGTAGAGGAAAATAAAAACATAACAAAGAGAAGAACAAAGATACAAAAACATAAATATTAGCAATAAAATATTTTATATTTTATATATTTCAAAATATACAAATTGACTTTGAAAAATCCACATATATCTATTCATTCATACTGTAGCGTCGTAAATTGTACGCACTTGCTAGAATGGTACAATTTCACACCTAGTTTAGCACCCGCCTTGGCGCATTTTGCATCTTGCATTGCATTTCCCCTTTAGCACTTAATTAATTAAATTAATTAGGTCTAAGGTTCTATTTCATCATATTCCACATCATAAAGTTGGGCCCTTTCATTAAAGTGTGCCCTTTTCATTTTATTCCTCCAATACATCATTTAATCAAAAACCCTAATTAGGTCCTATTTCGAACTTGGGGGCTTGATTTCGGGGGTCAAAACATCTTGAAATCACCTGTAACTTCGGGATTCTCTCTAAAATCATCATATCCGACGGACCTGAAAATTTGGTGAAAAGTTGTCAGGACCGTGGCGCCCGGAGTGCACACGGTCCTGGACATTTTTCCCAAAATTTTAGGAGCACGATCCAATCATAAAATAAAGCTTAACCCCAAGAAATTGGTGGGAGATTCAATCTCTAGGTTGGCCAAAAGTTGAAATTAAGACCTAGGGTTTCATATATAAGAGCTCTCTTTCTTCATTTGAAAGGATCTGAATTTTGTTTTCAGGGACCTTATATGTAGCGAAAGAGAAGATCTTTGAAGACTTCAACAACATTCAATATCCATCTATCAAGCATTTATCAATTTCATTCATCCATTTAGGGCTTTGAAGGCATTGAAGAGCAATAAGGGATCACCGACTAAAGATTGGCTTGTACCCCTCCCTTGGGGTTGGGTATGATTTCATGTTGTTTTCATGTCTTTGCATAAGCCTCAATATATCATTCGTATTCATGCTTTAGATCACTTTGCATCTTGATTTGGAGCATTTACATTATCATTTACAAGCAATTAGGGTTTACTTTCTAGGTTGCTCTAGTTTGCTTACTTGCATTTTAGGATCTTGCACACACACAAGGTCTGCACACACAATACTATTACAATACAACTTGGCTATTCGTGGAGGTGGAAATCACCAAAGCAGGGGTTTGACTAAGGCAAAACCCTATATAGCCGCCCACCATACCTTTTCAGATATAAGTGCAGATTTTGGGATTCAGACGATGCCGCAAGTTGCAGATACGACGAAAGCAGACCGAAACAGAACTTCACACCAAGTTTCAGAGCAAAAGACCAGGACAGGGGCGTGGGGCACCCTGGTCCTGCCAGGATAGGGGCATTGGGCGCCCTGGTCCCTGGGACAGAGGCGCTGGGCGCCCTGGTCCTTCTGTCAGACAACAACTTTCAGCATTTCTGATAGCTTTTCAGGTTGCAAAACAGTAGTTTTAGGAGCAGTTTCTGGAGCAGTATCAGGACAGTGGTGCCCGCGCCCCTGTCCCGAACATTTTCACTCAGATTTTGACTCCGGGTACGCATCTGCATTCTTGTCTTGTCCTTGTGTTTACAGCTTTTCATTGTTTAAACTCAATTCTGCAATCTTGCTATTAGTTCATACTTGCACTTTGGGGATAGGAATTGAACTTGCATCATTTTATCTTTCAATTACAACAAAGGAATAGAAATCTTAATAGGTAGCCCGTGGCTCTCTCTTTCACAAAAAGAAGTAGCCAATTGTGTGATACCTCTAGGCTCTTTCGTATTCCATAATGTGTGTCAAAAGGTAGGATTAGGACATATTAGCCTAGTCTCACTTTTTCCCCTACACACATACATAGATTCACTATTCATTTCAACTTCCCTATTCTTTGACTGTTAATGGCTATTGTTGTAACAAATGCCTACTTTCTACTCTTTCTTTTGAGCCATCAACACATTCCAAATCTACCTATGTTCTCCCCTTTTTCTTTTGGCTATTAATTTTCTGCTTCTACAACAACAGTAAGCTTCTAGACTTTTTTTTTGTATATTTCATTCAAAAGTACCTTCCATCTATTCGTGTGCCCAAAAAACTTAAGACAGTAGCAAAATAGAAAAATATTAAATAGTGGTAAAATATCTTCAAAGGAGATTATGAAACAAATTTTTCCATTTCAAAATTATCCTATGTGGAGTGATTAGGAAGGGAAGGTGAGGTAGACAAGACAGCAAGTGGCAAGTCTACAGTAGAGGAGTAGATGGGGAAGTTACAAATTAACTCCAACACTCCCCCTTAATCACAACTACCCTCTATGATACCCAAATTGTTTCATTGATGAACAAAACTTTCTTTTCCCAATGCCTTGGTGAAGATACCAAAAAATTGATCTTCTGACCTACAATGTTCTAAGGAGATTTCTCCATTGTTGATTATTTCCTTGATGAAATTGTATCTTATGTCTATATGTGTACTCCTTTTGTGAAAAACTAGACTTTTTGATAGTGCTAAGGTTGAGTTATTGTCACAATATATCTTTTTTGCCTCTAATTGTCCATTTTTTAGGTCTTTCAACATTCTTCTCATCCAAATTGTTTAACAAGCAATGCTTGTAGCTACAACATATTTTGCTTCAGTTGATAAAAGAGTAACAATTGGTTCTTTCTTTGAAGCTCATGATACTACACCTAATCCAAAATGAAAAACCTAGCCGAAAGTGCTCTTCTTATCATCTATACTTCTTGCACAATCACTGTTAGTGAATCCTATCAACTTCAATTCATTTGACTTTGAGTAGAGTATTCCATAGTTCTTTGTTCTACTAACATATTTCAAAATTATTTTGTAGCTTGCCAATGTGAAACTTTTGGAGATTCCATGAACCTTGAAATGAAACTAATTCCAAACATTATATCTAGCCTTGTGGCTGTTAAGTACATGAGACTTCCAACAAGTTTATTATACAAAGTTGGATTTACATAGACTTCTTTGTCATCTTTACTCAACTTCAAACCTGTCACTATTGGTGTTGGGGATGATTTGCAATTCATCGTATTAAACGTCTTGAAGATATAATTTGCATACTTGGATTGTGAAATGAAAATACCTTTATCATTTTGACGTACTTCAATGCTAAGAAAATATCTCGTTAAACCAAATTTAGTCATCTCAAATTCATTTTTCATAGCTGATTTAAATGTGTCAATTGATAGACCACCCTTGAAAATCAAGTCATCAATATATAAACAAACTATTATGATCTCACCTTGCTCATTCATCTTGGTATATAGTGTAGGATCACTATTGCATGAAGCCATTTTGCAAAAAATAAGTCAATTCTGCTAAAGCATGCTCTTGGGGCTTGTTTGACTCCATATAGTACCTTCTTGAGCTTGCAAACCTTGTTTTCATGACGCAAAATCTTATATTTTGGTGGCTTCTCTATATAGACCTATTCTTCTAAGAAACCATTTAAGAATATTGATTTCACATCCATTTGATATACTGCACAATTGTTTTGAGCTGCTATGGTTAGTATTGTCCTCATATTGACTAAACGGGCTACTGGTGCAAATGTCTCATTGTAGTCTATCCTAGGCTATTGTGAATAACATTTTGCTACAAGCCTTTCCTTGTGTTTTTGCACATCACTATTTGCATTCAATTTTTTTTTGTAAACCCACTTCACTCCTATCACTTTTTTCCTTGTAGAAGATTCACTAACTACCATGTTTGATTCTTTTCAATAACATCTATTTCTTTATTCATTGCATGCACTCAATTTTCTTCTTTAATAGCATCTTCAAAGTGAATTGGATCATCTACATATGTATATAATAAAAAAAGAGAATTCAAACTTGAATTGTTTTCACCTTCATTTTGCTCATAAATCTCCCCTTAACTTTTTCTTTTTGTCTCCTTAAGGTTTCTAATGTGGGGTTTGACATATCACATGAACTTGTAGAACGTGGACTTGATGGTCCAACACCAAGAGTCTCAATTGAAGATGGTGTTTGCTACATATTTGATAGAGTAATTTCTTGAGTGTGTGGGATTGTTCTTATGCTTTATGATGGTGTCATTTGACCACTTCGTTGACCTTGAATTGTTGTGGACAGAGTTACATTTGGAGGAGTACTTGTTAGTATAAATCTTCATTTTCTTTTTCTGGTAAGTTGTCTACAATATTGATTGTTTTATCCAAACTTCCATCTCATGCGTCATCTTCTACAAAATACACATCTCTACTAATTATAACCTTTTTATTGATGAGATTATATAGCTTATAAGCCTTGGATTCATCACTATATCACACAAATATACATTTTTATCTTTTGTTGTCTAACTTTCTCTTCAATTCATCTAGCACAAGTGCATATGCCACACATCCAAATACTCTCATATGAGAAACATTATGTTTTCTTCCACTCCATGCTTCTTCTGGAATCATATTGATGACACTTTTAGTGGGACATTTGTTGAATATATATGTTGCACATGCTACAACTTCAACCCAATACTCATTTCACAAATGTTTAAACTTCAACATGCTTCTTGTCATTTCCATAATTGTTTTATTTTTTCTTTCACCTACACCATTTTGTCATGGGGTATACCTTGTAGTGAATTTTTTGTGGATTCCATTGTCTTTGTAAAATCTAAAGAAGTCATTTGGAATGTATTCACGACTTCTATTTGTTCTCAATGCTTTGATGTAGTGCCCACTTTGTTTCTCAACAAGAGCCTTGAATTGATGAAAATAATCAAGCACTTCATGCTTATGTTTCTGAAAATAGGCCCATATCTTTCTAGCGTATTCATCAATGAATGTCAAGAAGTAGTAACTTCTACCAATGGAGGGTGTTTTCATCGGCCCACACAAATCTAAGTGAATAATCCCCAATGGTTTGTTTGCCCTTATTGACTTTCCTGCTAAAACTTATTTTCTATGTTGTTTACCCATGATGCAACCTTCACATATTCTATCTTATTTTTCTATTAATGGCAATCCATTTACCATTATTTTCCTATACAATAGGTTTAAGATTCCAAATTTTAGGTGATCAAATCTTAAATGCCAAAACCAATTTTCATCTTTAATTATAGCTTGATAAATTACTTGGTGGATTGCTGCATATTTTTCTTCATGCACTTGTGGGTTCATTAAGGGTTGTTCTTGAGCAAGATCCACCTTCAAATATGGTTTTATCCTTAGGGGAAACATTCTATTGCTTATCATTTGGATTTTTTCTATGAGTTGATTGCTCAGAAATTTGTCTAAAATTATGCATTCTTTGTTCTTGAAAAAGATTCAATACCCCTTTTGAATGAGCTTATCTATACTCATTAAGTTATGTTTCAGTCCAAGAACAAAATACACATCTAAAATAAAAAATTTCTCCCCCTTTTTGGTTAGAATGTTGAAACTTCCTTTTCCCATAATTGAAACTTTCTTGTCATTCCCCAATGTTACATTTTATTTTACACTTTCATCCAAACTAGAAAACATTTCTAAATTTTTAGTCATATGATTGCTGCAACTTGAATCTAACAACCATATGTCTTTTTGACTTTCTTGTGCTACATTGCAACCTATAAACATGTAGATCCTAATTTTAGTTTTCTTTGGTAAAATTTGCACTTTGTTGTCCAGAATCGTATTGATTCTTTTTACATTCACTTAAATAATGTCCAAAATTCTTGCAGTATTGACATTGGACTAGAGATTTATCATACATTTGGCTTCGGGGCTAATTTTGAGTTCATGTTTGATGATTTCCTCTTCCACTTGAGGTTGATGGATTGCTTCTTCCACCTCTATATGAGTTTCTTTCTCTACCTCTGAAATTTGATCTTCCCCTGCCTCTACCATGTCTCTTAAATGCATGCTCCAAATTTGAATTTGTTGACCTTCTCAGTCTTTGCTCATGAAAAATAAGTGATGCATGTATATCATCAATTGAAAATTATGAAAGATTCTTGATCTCTTCTATGGTCACTACAATTGATTCAAACCTTGTAGAAAGACTTCTCAAAATATTTTTAAGCACTCTCCTCTCTTCAAGGGTTTCACCATTAGATTTGATTTGATTTACCAGTCCAATGATTTGAGTAAAAAATGAGTCTATTGTATTTGACTCCTTCATGTAAATTGTTTAAGATCTCTTCTCAACATTTGCAACTTAGTTGTTTTCACCTTTGCCATTCCTTGACTGGTTGTTTAAAGAATGTCCCATTCTTGCATGGAATTTGTTGTTGCTTGAATCCTTGGAAATATGCTTTCATTTATTCCTTGAAAGACAAAGAAGAGGGCTTTTGAATCATTCTTTCTATTTCCATTCAATATGTCTTTCTTCACTTGAGTTAATGCATTATATGTTGTTGCATCTACTGGTTTTGGGTAGCCATTCTCAACAAGCTCCCATAAATATTGAGTGCAAAATAATGCCTTCATTGTGATTTCCCAGTAATCATAATTTTTTTCCATAGAACTGTGGGATATGTAGATTTGTCAAACTTGTGCTTGGAGTTGCCATGGTTGTAAAACCCTTCTGACTCCTTGAAAAAGATTTCTCAATAACTTCACCCAATAACCTTATGCTCTAATACCACTGATGGAATGAGTCAAAGGAAAATAAAAACATAACAAAGAGCACAATAGAGATAAAATAAACACAAATATAAGAAATAAGATAATTTCTATTTTATATATTTCAAAATATACATATTGTCTTTGAAAAATTCACATATATGTGATCATTCATATACAAATTTGATGCTCATTTCAACTCCCCTATTCTCTTACTGTTAATGGCTATTGCTACCAAAAATGCATATTTTCTACTCTTTCTTCTGAGTGACCAACACACTCCAAATCTAGCTATGTTCTCCCCTACTTATTTTGGCTATTAATTTTCTACTTCTACAATAATAATAAGCTTCTAGAATCTTCTTTTCTTTTGTTCATATATTTCATTAAAAAGTACCTTCCCTCTATTTGTATGCCAAGAAAAATCAGGACAACAACAAAGTAGAAAAATATTAAATGGCTATAAAAATATCTTCAAAGGATATTATGAAACAAGTTTTGTCATTTCAAAATTTTCTTGTATGGAGTGATTAGGAAGGCAAGGCAAGATAGACAAGATAGTAAGTGGTAGGAGGGATTTAGTCTATGATAGAGGAGTGTTGGTTAACAGATTTTGTTCTCTCCAAAATGTGACAATATTAACCCTTAGCTAGAAAAGAGAACAAACTATTAACAACTGTTAGAGAAGTTGCAATTGTTTCTGCAACTTTCCTCTAAATTTTGAGAGGTACAACTCCCTCTAATGAGATAATTTTAGGTTTTTCTAGATATGCTTTAAACCAGAAAGAAGGAAAGATAATAATTTTGACCAGAAAGACTTAAAGGAGAAGAAAAAGGGGAAGAAAACATATGAATAATGAAAGAATTTTTTCCAACTAATCATCAACGAATGTAGTCATTATTAAATATTTATTCATTTAGATAAACACTATAGAATAGTGATCAATGGAGGAGCAACAAATACTTTTCAACTCAAAGTATTAAAATTCGAACTGAAAAACATCCACATAAGAAGAATCCAAATTTATCCATTGTAGCACAAAATCTAGTCACATAAGATAAACTGTTCAAAAACTCCCTTACTTGAGATTCAAGCAACAAAATTAACTAAATCCAAATTTTTCAGAAAATAACATAAAGTCTACATTTCCTAAAAAAAACAAAACAAAAACCCTCTATCTACCTTCTACCCCATTTTATAACAAATATCCATTTGTTGTTTCAAAGTAACGGTTTTTGGGAGAGTAACAATCTTGAAAATGATAGTTTCAAAGATTACCCTAGGTAATGAAAAACTCACCAAAAAGTATTATTAACATTAAATCCATACCATAAATAATCCTAATTCTCTATTCCTTCATTACGTACTGGATTCTTTCCTGCAATTTGGTTTTTGATTATCTCGGCCTTTGTCTCTTCTTCAATCACTACGCAAAGAACTACTGCAAATTCATCTTCATCCTGTATGTATTGTCGAGCAAAGTCAGTCAAATCGAAGAGGATGTTGTCCTGCATATACTCGACATCTAGTTGTCTCACTAGAGCTTTCCCTTCCAGTACAATATTCATTGTCATTTGAAGAGCTAATTACCAGGGTTTCTTCTCACAATTATTTCTTCTTGCAACCATTGTTTGTGATTTTTGGCCCGCTCCGTAATTTTACCTAATAAGGTGATTGTCTTTCTATATCTTGAAAAAATGGTCTGTTGTTTCTATGCAAATGCATGCAACCCTTGGATAATATTCCCTTGTTTTCTTTTCAACCAATTTAGGTTAGGATCAACAACTGGCAATTGACTATGACAAGGGAAAACCATTTTGAAAAGGAAACTCATGATAGCATGTGTTATTTTAGCTAGCTTCAAAGGATGATTTATTATATTTCATCTACAAAAGGTGACAATATCAAATGCTACAACTCATACCAGCACCTTTATGTGCTTTTAATAGTTTAATAAATCATTAATGAGGGTACTTACAAATCTTCATTTGATTTGTCCCTTGGGAGTCATGTAATATATGATGACCGATTGACCTAGGATCTTACGAAGCACAAAACAAGTGATTTTGAATTCTCCAATACCCAACATCAATCTATAAGGTAGTATTGGTCATCGAGAAGAAACAAAAATCTTTGAATAGTGCAGATTTTTTATTATCGCCTGATTTCCCAATAGGCAGTGGCTCTTCCTTTGGAATCATAGTATCAGATCAAATTATAACTTAGGAACTTTGAAACATGGTTCCAAGGTATTAAGGTTTTACTAATTAAGGTGCAACCGATAAAAAAAAGGCAAGAATTTGTGAATTTTTAAAAATGGAAGGGGTGCTAACAAGGAGTAGATGGGGTAGTTGGATATTAACTCCAACACAATATATATTTTTGTTGAAATATACTAGCAAGTGATGTGAAATTCCTTATTAGAGGATCAACTTAAAATAATTTGTTATCTCATAGAACTTATCCTTCATTGTTGGTCATGATGCTTCAAGAGACTAAGCATTAAGAGTGAATAGTTTCCCCAAGAATGTAGTATATACACATACATTGTGGTTTGAGGAAAATTTGGCCTTTGCACAGTGTACTCCAAATTGAAATATGTAATTTTTCTCTCTAAAATACTCTTCTTTTTTCTTTGCATCTATGAGAATTGTAGAAGTACTTGAACTCCATAAACAAATTAATTATTGAGAATAACCCATCCTATTTGTTATGTTCCTAATTGTTTGGTTTTCATTTTAAAGCAATTGTGTTGTTAACTTGGATATTGAAAAGTACAAATCACATCAAATGAAAGGATATTTTTATAAGCTTAGATACATCCTAAGTAAGGATGCTCTTCATTTTAAAAATGATTTAGGAGCATACTTAGATAAAATAAAGTTCATGATACTTCTATCTTATTCCATTTTGTATGAATTTTATTAATTATCTAATGGTTTCTCTAAATCAATAAACTTAAAATTTGTCTTGCAACTTAAAACCACTTTAGTAGAAACTTGGAATATTTTTCTTCTAACTCAATCCATGAAGAGGAATGGAATCCATCTAATACCTAGCACAAGATCTCTCAAACAATGAAAAAATACACATGTTATTTTTAGAAATACTTGTCTTAGTTGTCATTAATGTCAAACCAAGTAATCTAGATTAGTCTAAATGTTTTGCAAAATAGTGGAAGATAGGTATGTATGTTGTAGATGACAATTTCCAGTTGTTGATATGTTTATTGCTCGAGTAATATGTATTGGCAGCATGATGATACCTCTATCTTGGCAAGAAAGATTTGCTGATTGTTGTGGCAATCAATTTTGTGCTCTAGTTTCTCATGCAATGATTTATTTCAGAAGAGTGGTCCATTGTGTTTGGGTTCTGATGAAGATATGATAGTACAATTCTTTTGGTATGATTATTGTCATCAATTGAGATTGTTGTATTCATGATTCTAGTGATCAAAAAGTCTTGCTCTAGATGTTGTTCTCCTCAGGTATATTTGGTTATCAGATCTTCATGCTTCAGTTTCCTCTAGCTTATTGGTTTTTGATGACAACCTGTTGATGATTAGTTGTTCATGTCCTTAACCTCATAATGCTAAGTTGGATCATGAGCATGGTACTCTAGTAGCATGTTAATGTGAAGCTTCAAAGATATCCATATTAAGGGTCAGGATGACCTTAAGAGATTATGTTAATGTTGAGCTCCAATGATTGCAATGTGTAAATTGATTGTTGAAGATCATATAATTTGGGAAAATATTGTTAAGGATAACTTGATGAATATTCTTATTGTTATACTCATATATGTACATGAACATATTATTCTCAAGAAATAGGGTGAAGCATATAAAGAGAGGGATACATGTGAAGTATGCAAGGAGTTGTATGAGACAATTTGGATGAAGATGATGTGATGAAGTGAAGACCAATGTGGTAAGTGATATAACAAAGAAATTGATCTTGCATGACAATATTTTGAAGAAAGAAAATTATGGTATGTTTTGCAAAGTTTCTTAATTAGAACTACTGCAAACAATCAGTGTGTTGTCTGAGATTAGTTGGAATTGATCCCATGCATATGCAGATGCAAAATTCTCAATTAATTTCAAATTCCTAGTCTAATTAGGCTCACACGATTTCATTGACATTTTCTTTGTTTGTTGAGAGGAATTAACTTTCTTGTTGTGTCTTGTGCCTTGGGCACATTGTGTTTAGTTTAGAACCTAAGGTGATAAAAAAAGTATCTTCTCCCCTTGCTTTCCATTGGAACTTGGGTATAAGATAAATTGTTATTATCTTTAGAGGGCTTGCCTCCTATCTTGTGAGAGGGAACGACCCAAGCAGTATTTGGTTTCAGTCCACTATACAAAAGATTATGGTTTTGGATGAAATTCCCTTATCACCTGGTATCGATGTGTTATACCAACATCTGTCTCCTATAGTGTCATTTGGTGTGATAAAACTTGTAGAGTATAACCTTTGCAGAATGGGAGGCCTCATTTAACATGAGTGAAATGTTGCATGTATAGCTAGCAGATGCCCCAAAACATGACTAGACACTTTTAGATTAGTGGCCCACCCTTTTTTGACTGAACATTGCGATAGCATTAGTGCAAGGGAATAGCTAGTTTCCCCCCCAAGATACTCACCATAAGGCTCCTGTGGGATGAGACAGAAATCCTTGACTTAGCATAAGCTACTTGTAGCTTTTCGAAGAGAGGCTGATAGGGTCATCCTTCCAGTCTTGGAGGCCCCTAGTTGTCCGCTCATGAAAAAGGTAAAATTAGCGAATACACCCCTCAAGGTGTCGCTACACTTGAGATGATCGAGATTCTAGGTTGTGGGCTAAGGTTATTGCCATGAGAACAATGTCCTTAGGCTAAGAAAGTGTTTAATGTGTTTTTGATTGTGCTAGACCCATAGAAATTTGGGTTGATTCAGCCTATAGAACATACACATTGTGATAATTTTGACAAAAGAACCTTCAAACATTGTGTCTTCATTGTTTGTTGTGTCTTTTTTCATGCAAACATTGTCAGTATCTTCAAGAATCGCGTGTCTATGTTTGAAGTAATTTATGGTCAGTCTTGGTCCCACATAGTCAATCATTTTCCTTCATTCACAATCCCTCCTAAGTATATTTTCCAAACTTGAGTCAAAAGGTTGCTTTGTTGTCCTTATCACATATCTTGCAAACACGGTACTAGTATAGTTACAACATAGATCACTAAATCTGAGGGTCCCATTTGGTTGTCTTTAGAAGCCACACTTTACTTTAGTTCTACATATACATATTTTGGACTTACACTATTCTAGACATTTCAAGTGAGCACCCATCTTTCACTCTCTCACTCTCTCTCTTTTCCTCCCCTTAAGTCCATTTAGAACATCTCTCAATCTCTCATTTATTATTAGTACCCCTATCTCTCCCCTTAAGTCCATAAATTACATGACCTATCTTTTTAGGATCTCTTATTACCTGACTAAAAATAATAGATAGGTTTAATTTAAATTAGATGTTTAGGACTCAGGTCTCTCACTCAGGCTTAAATCTTCTTACCACTCTCTCTTCTCTCTCCTTTTAAATTATATCTTGAATATACCTCTCTCTTTATCTTTATGTCAAGCTCTCTCTCCTTAAAAGTGTTTAAGACCTCTCTCTCTCCTTAGAACATACATATTTTGGACTTACACTCTTGAACATTTCAAGTCAACACCTGTCTTTCACTCTCTTTCTTTTTTCCTCCCCTTAAGTCCATTTAGAACCTCTCTTGAGCTCTTATTTCTTATTAGTGCCCCTCTCTCCCCCCTTAAGTCCATTTAGGACCTCTCTAGTTTTAATTATTTAACTTATGTTTAGGATACCTCTCTCTCCCCTTAAGTAGTAAGAAAATATTAGATTGTCTTAATTTAACTCCTCTTTCACTCTCTCTCTTTCCCCCTCCCCTTAAGTATTTTTATAACCTCTCTCTATCTCTATCTCTTATTTCTTTTAGTTCCCCTCTCTCTCCCCTTAAGTTCATTTAGGACCTCTCTAGTTTAATTCATTTAACTTATATTTAGTATCCCTCTCTCTCCCTTTAAGCCGATTCTTAGTCCTCTCTCTCTTTCTCCATCTTAATCTCTCCTTAAAACTCCTTCCTCTCTCTCTCTCTCTCTCTCTCTCTCTCTCTCTCTCTCTCTCTCTCTCTCTCTCTCTCTCTCTCTCTCTCTCTCTCTCTTTAAAAGTGTTTAAGACCTCTCTCTCTCTTTAGATCATACATATTTTGGACTTAAACTCTTGTACATTTCAAGTCAGCACCTGTCTTTCACTCTCTTTCTTTTTTTCTCCCCTTAAGTCCATTTAGAACTTCTATTGAGATCTTATTTCTTATTAGTGCCACTCTCTCCCGCTTTAAGTCCATTTAGGACATCTGTAGTTTAAATTATTTAACTTATCTTTAGGATCCCTCTTTATCCCCTTAAGTATTAAAAAAACATTAGATTGTCTTAATTTAACTTCTCTTTCACTCTCTCTCTTTCTTCATCCCCTTAGGTCTTTTTCAAACCTCTCTAGCTCTCTCTTATTTCTTTTTAGTGTCCCTCTTTCTCCCCTTAATTTTATTTAGGACCTCTCTAGTTTAATTCATTTAATTTATCTTTAGGATCCCTCTCTCTTCCTTTAAGCCAAGTCTTAGTCCTCTCTCACTCTTTCTTTGTCTCACTCTCTCCTTAAAACCATTCTCTCTCTTCTTAAAAGTGTTTAAGACCTCTCTCTCTCTCTCTCTCTCTCTCTCTCTTTAGAACACTATTTGATCCTATGGGCTATGTTGTACACAGTAGGATGTATAAGGGGTCACACGTGTTTATATGGTCCTAAAGGGTCACGCATGTGTTAGGGTCATATGTGGCCCTAAGGGGTCACATGTGTTTATATGGTCCTAAAGGGTCACACATGTGTTAGAACACATGCATGACCCCTTAGGACCACATATGACCCCTTAGGACACTATTGTGTCCTCAGGGGTGTGTACGAGTACACACTAGGATGTTATAAGGGACCATATGCAGTTCAAAGGAGTCACATATGTGTTTTAACACATGCATGACCCCTTAGGACAACATAGGACCCCTTAGGATAGTATGCGATTCTATGTGGTCAAATTGGGTCCTAAGGGGTACATTGTACACACTATGATGTTATAAGGGGTCATAGTGGTCCTAAGGGGTCACGCATGTGTTCTAACCCATGTGTGACCCCTTAGGATGACATATGACCCCTTAGGACACTATGTGATCCTATGTGGTCAAATTGGATCCTAAGGGGTACAATGTACATACTAGGATGTTATAAGGGGTCACGCATGTGTTCTAACATGTGTATGACCCCTTAGGATTGCATATGACCCCTTAGGACACTATTAGATCCTAAGGGGTATGTTGTACACACCGGGATGTTATATGGGGTTATGTGTGGTCCTAAGGGGTCACACATGCATGACCCTTTAGGACACTATTGGGTCCTAAGGGGTCATGCATGTGTTAGAACACATGCATGACCCCTTAGGACCACATATGACCCCTTAGGACACAATGCGATCCTTTTTTCTCCTAATGGGTCATATGGTGTCATCAGGGGCATATGTGGTCTTAAGGGGTCCTAAGGGGTCATGTTGTGTGTACTAGGATGTGAAAAGAGGTCATATAGGTTCTTTTTTTTTCTCTAATGTTTCAATTTATTATCTAAGTTTTCTAATGTTTTTTTAAGTTTTAATTTATTATTTAATTTTTATAACATTTTAATTTATTATCTATGTTTTCTAACATTTTTCTAAGTTTTAATTTTACTAATGTTTTTCTAAAAAATTTCAAACGTTTTTCTAAAAATTAATTTAGTTTCTATGTTTTCCAAGTTTTTTCTAACATTTTTCTAAAAAGATGAAAAAATAATAAAATATAGCTATTTAATTAAAAAAAAATAACAAACAAATAATTTACTATTTTAAAAATAAATTTAATAATTTTTTTTAAAAAGCATAAAAAATACATTATTAAACAAGAAAAAGAGTTATATTGTGCACCTAGAACAACGTAGGTCAAATGATGACGACTGCGGAGCATTGGTTGCTGCTGACGAGGCATGGTGATACAATGTCCATGTAGGGTTCACTCTAACCCCCTATGTGGACCTAGATGCCAAGTCAAAGTGACAGTTGAACTATCATTTTCGGCTTATGTATGTAGTTTAAAAAAAATGTTTTTTATTGGATTTGCTTAAAGGGGGGGTTCGAGCGAATCTAATAAAAATAAATATTTTATTGGGTTCGAGATAACTTTAAATCGAAATAGGGTTCACTTGAACTTGGATCCGAGTGAACCCCCAAGGGTAGTTCGTTTGAATACCTTTAGTTTGTACGAACCCATCAATTTTTCTTTCCTCACCTCATGAATTTCGTTCATGGGTAAAAGTGGGAACCATTAATGTGGGATCACCCACCTTCATGCTCTAGTTTCCTTTGGTTCTTAGTTTCTGATGACAATCTATTGATGATTAGTTGTTCATATCCTTAACCTCATAATATCGAGTTGGATCGTGATTGTGGTACTTTGGTAGCGTGTTAATTTGGAACTTCAAAGATATGCTTATTTTGGTTTAGGCTGACCTTGAGAGATTATGTTAATGTTGAGCTCTGATAATTGTAGCATGTGAAATGACTGTTGAAGATATCATTTGGGAAAATATTGGTAAGGTCAACTTGATGAATATTCTTAATGTTATACTCATATATATACATGATTATATAATGCTTAAGAAATAGGGTGAAGCATATGGAGAGCAAGATATGTGTGAATTATTTGAGGAATTGTATGAGACAATTTGGATGAAGATAGTGTGATGAAATAAGTGAAGAGAAAAGTGGTAAGTGACAAAACAAATTAATTGATCTTGTGTGACAGTGTTTTGAAGTAGGCAGATTGTGGTGTATTTTGTTTAGTTTCTTAATCAGATCTAATACAAACAATCAGTGTGTTGTCTAAGCTTAATTATAATTGATCCCATGCATATGTAGATGCAAAATTCTCAGTTCATTTTCTTTCTTTTTGACATTGAGCCATTGTAATCTATGTAGTGAGCCCTTTAGACAGTGAGCCTCTTTCTGTAATTCTATATAACTAGTTATATTATCATGAGAGTTAACCCTCTCTATGGTTTTTTCATGTATAAAAATCTAGTGTCTCACTTATGGTTGTGTATGTTGTGCATTTTACTTCTATTTCATATTTCATCTCATGTTAAAGATATCCAAGATTAAGATAAGTTTAATCTTATGAAAGCAGTGTATTTATTTCATCTTTTACGGAGTACTGATTAATCCCCCGTCCCAATATTCCGATCTATTCAATAGTTATGGGTACTAAACAATAATTTTTGAAGCTAAGCATCATAGCCTAGCTAGAACTTTGAATCAACATGTAGCAATATTTGCTTCATTTAAGAAAACAGTTCTTACATAAAACCAACTCACTAATTTGCTACATCATGAAAAGGTACAAGACAATAACTTCTTATAATAAATGTTACTACATGGTATGACTTTTAATTCATTGTTTTGATAACTATCAAAAATTATATTTTTATTGTATGAGTTAATTCACTCATCCTATATGCTCTTTAACTTTGCCAAGGCGTTTTAATTAACTAACCAACTTGGTCTTTATGGGATGTGTGTTAGGCCCTTCATTAGAAAAATATTTAGAATTCTCAAATTTTAAGACACTTCATCCTTTAGGACCATGCTAGTAACTATGCCACTAATACTGTATTTAATCAATTCTCTTTTCTTCTAATCATGAATAAAATAATGTTTTTGTTTCTATATAAATTATGGGTGGCTATATAATAAAATATTTTCAAAAGGTAATTTATTTGAAACGTTGAAAAGATTTGATAAAAGTTATTAGATTAGTTACATTATTCATAGGTTTTAAAAGTCTTGAAGGTGCAAAAAAACAATAAATAAGATTAACATAAAGTCAAATGGAGTTTTGTTGGAATGCATATTCTTTATTGTAGACTTATGTTTATTATTAAATTGCAAAAATGATTTGGGTTTGACATGAAATCCTTGTTTTTGTACAAAATTTTAATATACAAGAAATCTATAATGAATTTAAAGAGTGTTTCCAAATGAACATCTCAAGCAATAAACAAACTTACCTCTTGATCTATTAATTTTCATGAAGGGCTTGATCTTTTAATCAGACCCCCTTTCCAAGTTACTTGTCTTCCCAACGAGTGTCTTTTCCTTGGAGATGAGATCAACAAATCATAGAGCCCTGTGGTCCTCCTACTTTTCAAATCCATTGAGCCCCCAAGAGCATGTAGACCGTTTGATTGGAAATGGGCTCATTGGAAGTCAGAGACATGTTAGAGAACATTGGAGTCTTCTCTTTGGAGTGGGACCTCGATGGGCCAGAGATGTCAGAGTCTAATCATGCCCCTAACGTCCCAGGATGATAACACATGTCATGGTGGAGCCCAACATGAAGAAAGGCTTAGTGAAGGTTCATAAAGGGCTTCATCTTTCAATCATGATCGTCCATTCCTACATGATTGTTGCCAATAAATGATGCATATTAAAAAGTAGTAAATGATAACAGATATGAAATATTCTCACAAACGAATGAAGATTCATGGAAAAGTCACTGTAATAACTGAGGTGATAACCATTGTGTGCTATTATAAGAATCCACAAGACCATTTCATTTAAGTGTTCCACTGAACTGCTTTCATATGATGGATTGTCTAAATTGAGATTTGAGCAAAGTTGCGAAGATAATTAGGGTTTTTTACTTTTTAACACATGATAGAGTTGAACATAATTTCATTGGTGAGTTTGTTAATTTCTTAGCTCTCATATGTGATTTTGGTTTGATTTGCAAGTTTAATTCTAGTGTGAGAAGTGGGAGTAAACTAGACAGTATTTGAGTATTTTTGTAGAACCTCAATTGCATAATGTAAAACCCTAGTTAGCCAAAATGAGTAGGAAGCCTCTAAGAAAATGATGACCTAATCAAGCAGTTGCAAGCCAAAAATGATCCATATCTAGTATTTGGACAAGAAGGTTTGAAGGATAGACTACTTGATAGCTTAAATGGTGTTAGGGATGCCAAGGTCCCGAAAGAAAGATGGGATTTGTTTCAACATTGGTATCATAAAAGAGTCTCAAAGATTCCAATGAGAAATGCATGGGAGCTTGGCTTGGGCAAGCTCATCATGTCGAATGTTTTTGTTGATGCTGACTTCAAGAGGGTTCTAGTGCAGAGACATGATCTTGGATGGAAGCCCATTGTCACTGCAAGTGGGCAAGACAATGAAAAACATTAACAAGTTTCATATCTCTGTTTGTTTTGGTTTTAATAGAGCCAAATTTTCAACAATTAACTTGAGGGAGTTTGAAGAGAATTATAAAGTTCACGATAAGTTCTATAGGGCCAAGTGGATCCCCAAGTTCTAATGGAAGGGTGCAGATATAAATCATGTTCCCATTTCATAGTTTGAGAGAGAGCCCTTCTTTGTTGACACCTTTGAGGATTACTTTGTGAAGGCATAACATAATTTGTGTCAAGTGATAGGTCAAGATACAAGAGACAAAATGCCAATTGACATGATGTATATGGTACCCAAGATTCAAGATGTGATGAAAACAAAGAGTTTGATTTTTCTTAGTTCTTAGATTATAAGACACATGAAAAATTTGTTAAGGCCAAGGACAACATACAAAAATTTAATTAAAGGTGGTATTCACTCATTTTTCATATGCTTCTATGCAGTGGTAGGAAGATTTGGGATTGTAAATTGCCACCCAAAATACAAGATGGAGAAGGAAGAGATTTGTTGGTCCAATGTTGGACTTACATCTGGGATATGTATTGTAGTCATTCTGATTTTGGATTATTTGAGCAACATTTTGTTCCCAAGGTATTGATTTATTTTGCATTGTCAAAGGAGAGAATCCTAAAAGAGGTCATGGATCTCATCAAGCCTATAGATAGAAGATGAGACCTTGGAATTTCACATAATTGGGGAAACTGGCCTCTCTACTTAAAGTTTACTACAATTAGGATGAATGTATCCCCAATGCAACTTCATGTATTTCCTAAGTGTGTACCTCTAATAATTGCTTATCTACAACCCATATGGAAACTGAGTGAGACAGATCATCTTTCTCATAGGAAACCACATAAGTCCTCAATATTCCCTACACAATATAGGTTCACAAATTTTATAACAAAGAATAAGGATCATGGTTTGGATTAGATGTATTTTTCTTGGAAACCATATAGGATGAGGCATGAGGAGAAGATAAATTGTGATCTAGAGGGGTTGGATAAGTCCTTGGGACATAGTAGCATACATGAGAACTTGGTTGATGTAGAAATCATTAAAAAATTGCACCACCATTGAGCACGTGCATGAGAGGAGAAAATAATGGAATATGGTTTAGTGAGTAGAAGCAATTAGAAGGGAGAGGGAACCAAATTTCCTTGGCTTTTTTCATGATGAAGCTGATTATTTGGTGAAGATTGAGAAGTTGTTGCATAATGCACAAGTCCTATTGGATAGGCAGATGATTAAGAAGGGAAAGCAACTTATTGTTTCTGAGGAGGCTCCATGTTAAAGTTAAATATTTTATCTATAATATTGAAGAAGAAAACTCGAATTTGTTTTTATGTTAAAAAAACAATATTTCATCTTGAAATCAACCATATTAATTTTAACAAAAAATCTCTCTAGATTTAAATGAACTAAAATTATTATGTAAGTTATAATTATTTTTAATAAAATTAATTATAGCTATGTATAAGGAGAAAAATTCATAAAAAATAAGAAATAACTCCTGAAATGATCAGAAGAAAATTTGAATTATATTATTTTTAGTTTGTCTATACGTTAGTAATTTGCATTTTTGAAGGTCTTAAGGGCATTTTTAGCCCTTGCAACTACATCCTCTTTCAAAATCTCATCTACAACTCTTGGAGACCTTTCCAACGATGTAAACGGCTCGTAATTTCGAGTCCCGAGCAGAAAGTTATGCCTAGTTGAAGTTAGGATAAAATTTCATATAGTTTTTTTGAAAATTTCGTAGTTTTTAGATTTTATTATGTAATGAATAAATGTGACTGTTGGACTTTGATTCTCAAGAGGTTTTTGAGACCCTTGGAATCTCATGAACTTCTATATGTTGGATTTTCGAATGGAATGGATGACTTTTTGGCTTGCTTCAATTCTTTGTTTTCTGGTTCTTGTAAACAGAATTTACAATACTGCAGGTTCTCACTCAGGTATTGTCATCCGAATCCATAATTTGGATCAGTGGTATCAAAACAAGTTCACTCTTGTATGTCATATCACATGCGATCAACATATCAAAGATTGGGTTTGGAAACAAGGAATCCTTCAGACTACCTTCCTTTAAGATGCACACGATCGCAGATGGCTAAGTTGCAGACCGATGATGATATTAAAGCATTAGTTGTAGATGCACTAACAAAACAATGTAAAGAAATGATGGAGCAGTTCAAGCAAATGCTAGAAATTCATGGGTCACAAGCAAACCCACCATTCACAGGGCATACGCCATTCAAGGTTCAAGTGAATTTTGATATACCCACATTTCAAGGAAAGATTGATACAGATGCTGTCGATGAAATTGGGTTTCAAAACTGAAAAGATATTTCTCTATCAATTAGTTTTCAGATGAAGAGAAGATAACTTTCACTCTCCTCAAAGTTGAAAAACATGTGAAAGATTCATGGGAAGCAAAGTGAGCATCCAAGGCAACAAAAAATGGCAGCACTTTTATTTTTGATCAAAAACCCACATGGGTAGAATTCATGGAGCATATAAAGGAAGAATATTTTCCTATTGATACATATGAACATAAATATATGTAGTGGCAATTGCTTTGATAGAAGAAGGACCAAACTGTTCAAGAATATACTAATATGTTTCATGCCTTAGCAGCAAAGCTTGGCATCAAAGATTGTGAGAAGCATCGAGTTTTGAAATATTAGAGTGGACTCCATAGGTACATCCAAACCAAAATGGAATTCCTAAACATAGAGACTTTACTTAGTGCATATAAATTTGCTACCAAAATTAAGGAGGAATTCAAACAAAAAGGAAGGAGGGATAATTTCACAAACAACAGATGGAAGGGTGAAGGTGGCAAAACTACATGGAAACAAACCTCTAAGGACCCCTCTCCCAATTCACCAACAAAAAAGACATGGAGTATGAAGAAGACACAAGAAAACAATATGTGGTGTGAATTCCATAAGAGTCCCTTACATAATACAAAAGATTGCATAACCATAAAAAGCTTAATGATGGAGATGCATGAAGACAAGGTAGAATCTAAGGTAGCAGAAACTTGCAGAGAAAGAAATCATGAATAGGTCATTGAGGCTGATCCATATGCCATGGTAGCTACTACAAGGATATTGCCCCGGGAGGATGAGGAGAGATTGTTTCATTCACAAATGTGGGTCAAAGGAAAATCCATGCACTTTATCATTGATAGCGGAAGTCAAAAGAACCTAATATCAGTAGAGACTATGAAGAGACTGAATCTGAAAACAACAACCCACCCGCAACCCTATTCAATGGGATGGGTTAGTCAAGGAAGAGATATCCAGGTGCACTAGCAGTGTCGCCTTTCATACTCCATAAAGCCTTTCAAAGATGAGGTAATATGTGATGTGGCTCCCTTATATGTTTGTGATGTTCTGTTGGGATAACCATATATGTACCAGTGACATGGTGTTTATGAGTCTAGGCCTTGCAGCATGACTATCGAATTAGGAGAGCAGAAATACCAAATACCAGAGATAAGCCCTGCATACACTACCTCTTTGATTAGTGCCAAGCAATGTAAGAGGTTGGTTGCCAAAACAGGAACATTCATTTTATTGATGATTCGTTCTAAAGAAGAAAGAAAATCAGTTTGTAATTCCCATACCCTCACAAACATGACAACACTACAGAAAATATTAATGGATCAAATTTTGATGAAATATGAAAATATGTTTAAGTTACCAACTGGGGTACCTACACACTGCCAAGTGAGACATACTATTGATTTGATACCAGGAACTCCATTACCTAATGAACCAGTCTACCGTAGGTTAGTATTAGAGAATAATGAGATTAAGAGACAAATACAAGAATTGATTGAGAAGGGACATATTTGTCCCAGTGCATCACCCTGTGGCAGCCCCATTGTTCTAGCAAAGAAAATGGATGGAACTTGGAGACTTTGTATTGACTATAAGGCCTTAAATAAAATTTTAGTCAAAAATAGGTATCCACTTCCCTAGATAGATAACCTCTTGGACCAGCTTAGAGGGGCCCGATTCTTCACCAAAATTGATTTGAAATCAGGGTACCATCAAGTACCAATTGAATCATCCAATTTGTGGAAGACAACTTTCAAATCTAAAGAGGGATTGTTTGAATGGCTAGTGATGCCTTTCGGTCTAACAAATGCTCCAACGACATTCATGAGAATGATGAATGATATACTTAGAACATTCACTGATTCCTTTGTGGTGGTATATCTTGATGACATACTCATCTTCAACAAAACTTGGGAGGAACATTTACAACATGTGGAAAAAATTCTCTCAACCTTACAACATCATGGACTTTATGCAAACAAAGAAAAGTGCTCCTTTGGTATGCATAGTATCAGATACTTAGGATATGTTATTGATAGTGAAGGTGTCCATGTTGACCTAGAGAAGATACAAGTGATTAAGGATTGGCCATCTCCTAGAAATCTCACAGAGTTACGAAGTTTCCTCGGGTTGGCAAACTTTTATCATAGATTTGTGTTGGGATTTTCCCATCTGTCTTGGCCTCTAAATCAGTCATTGAGGGGGGGGGACACAAGAAAAGATTAAATGGACAAGTGCTCAACAAGAAGCATTCGAGGGGCTAAAATGAAGGTTATGTTCTGCACCAGTTTTATCTCTTCCTGACCTGCAATAGTCATTTGAAATACAAACAGATGCATCAGAATATGCTCCAGGGGTAGTCCTCATGCAACATGGTCATCCGATTGCATATCACAGTCATACTTTTTCTGATACAGTATGTGGGTATGCTACTTACAACAAGGAACTGTATGCTATTGTTCAAGCTTGTAAGCAGTGGAAGCATTACATTCTGGGTAAGGAGACTATCATCCACACAGATCACAAACCCCTTCAATTTTTGCAAACACAAGGAAAGTTTCTAAATGATCGACATCAACGATGGTCAACATATCTTCAACAATTTCACCTCAACATTCACCACAAGAAGGGAAGTACTAACAAAGTAGCAGGCTGTTTGAGTAGATCTCCAATTGCAGCCATAAGTATGGTTTTGAACTCATGTGGTCATCAAACTGAAGCCTAGGCTTGCTTGTATGAGAATGATGTTGAATTTGCAGATGTTTATAATCAATTAGTGAAGGGACAACAAGTGAATGATTTCTATTTGCAGGATGGAATGCTTTGTCACCTTGGCCAAATCTGTGTGCCCAATGCACAACGCAAAAAGTTGATATGGGAAGCTCACTATGGTAAGGTTGCTGGTCTCTTTGGTATAGGTAAGACTACTGCTATACTTCAGAAGTATTTCTATTGGCCAAAATTACGGAATGATTTTATTTCATATATTCAAGCTTGTACCGCATGTGCTATTGCTAAGCCCGCCAATCGTAAACCTCGGTTGTACTCACCACTTCCTGTTCCTAAAAAACCTTGGCACTTAGTTTCTATGGACTTTATGTCTGGTCTTCCTACCACCAAAAGAGGCCATGATTGTGTGTATGTTGTGGTAGATAGGTTCTCGAAAATGGTAGTAATAGTGGCATGTAAAAAAACAATTTCTGTAGAGGACATTGCAAAGCTATTCTTTGAATACATTTGTGCTCATTTTGGTCTGCCGAATACCATTATCTCAGATAGGGACAACAGGTTTCTTAGTAAGTTTTGGTCTATAGTATGGGAAAAGATGGACACAAAATTAACAAAGTCTATTGCTTTCCACCCTCAAACAGATGGCCAAACAGAGGTAGTGAATCGGATGATCATACACATCCTACGTATGTACCACTCAAAACATCCCCGCACATGGGATGAAAGCCTTCCATATGTTCAGCATAGCTACAACAGGGAAATTCATAGTTCAATTGGCCACAACCCATTTGAGGTTTGTCTTGGTTATCAACCACTTGCACCCATGGACATTGCCATACCACTTATTCAACTTGATCTGGTTCCACGTGTTGGTAAGGAAGAAGATAAGGCAGCCCAGTTCATCGATAGAATTCATCATCTACAACAACAAGTTCATGAAATTTTGGAACACACCAATAAGAAGTATAAGGAGAGACATGATGAGCATCGTACTCCTCATAATTTTCAAGTCGGGGACAAGGTGTGGTTGCATATCTAGAAGGAACGATTACAGGGTGCCAATAGGAAGCTTTGTCCTCTGCATTATGGGCCATACACCATCATCAAGAAAGTTGGTAATAATACTTTTGAGCTTAATTTACCTCCATTTCTGGGTCTTCATCTAGTATTCAATGTGGATCTCTTGAAGCCATATTTTCCTCCACTATTAGATGTTGTAGATGTGGCAGAAATAATCTCCACTACAGAATTGAATCCAAATGCAGCTACCCCATTCCAATGTGATCAGATTGTGGACACCATGGTGAAAACACTCAAACAACAACAAATTTACTTGTACAAAGTGGTTCGAGTAGGGCAAATTGCTCAACAAGGAAAGTGGTTTACCAGAGAGTAGCTTCAAGAACATTTTCCTCATCTCATTCAAAGTGTTGATGCAATGGGGCCCATTGCTTTCCAAGGGGGAAGTAATGATCAGAAGAAAATTTGAATTATATTTTTTTTAGTTTGTCTATACGTTAGTAATTTGCATTTTTGAAGGTCTTAAGGACATTTTTAGCCCCTGCAACTACATGCTCTTTCAAAGTATCATCTACAACTCTTGGAGACCTTTCCAACGATGTAAACGACTCGTAATTTCGAGTCCCAAGCAAAAAGTTATGCCTAGTTGAAGTTAGGATAAAATTTCATATAGTTTTTTGAAAATTTCGTAGTTTTTAGATTTTGTTATGTAATGAATAAATGTGACTATTGGACTTCGATTCTCAAGAGGTTTTTGTGACCCTTGGAATCTCATGAACTTCTATATGTTGGATTTTTGAATGGAATGGATGACTTTTTGGCTTGCTTCAATTCTTTGTTTTTTGGTTCTTGTAAACAGAATTTACAATACTGTAGGTTCTCACTCAGGTATTGTCATCCAAATCCATGATTCGGATCACTAAATCAACAATATTAATTAAAATATATAGTAAAAAATGATCACAAAACACTAACATAATTAAAAAATAAAAAATTTATACAAAATTAAAAGAATTGCAGTATTTATTAACTTGTAATGATTTTCTTGTGAGATTTGCATGGAGTTAGAGTATTATATTTTGATAGATTAATATATTGTGTTCTTTAGAACAATAAACATGAATTGGAAGAGTATGTTGTATTTAAGCGTGTAATGCATGTCGAGATTATTGATAGCTTTTAGTCTCTCTTTAGAGTGAATCATGACTTTCTATGAGACTTTATTCATAGCAAGGATCAAATATGTGAAGATCTATTTATTAAGAGGGAACTTCACACATAATTCACATTGTTAAGAATCACCAACTCTTGAATTTTTATCTCAATATTTACTAACGATATCAATTTTCCACAATCCATAATATTGTTGTGTGTTGTTTTTGGATATCTATTGAAAACACACAATCGATATCCAGAAACAACACACAACATCAATATTTACAATTAAGTTTCTTTCTTCAACCTCAATCTAAGAAAAGTCAGAAAAAAACCTTGTTTTAAATTACAATAAATGTCTTTCACCTTTTTACAAAATTTTAATTAAAATATATTTTTCTTACATACTTGCAAACAATATGAATTATCCCCTGCAGTAGTTTGACTGAAAATACAAGGAATATTTGCTAATAACTGATTATCCAATCTGCGTGTTATGCGGTTTAATGTTTTGCGTTTTATGCTGATATGTTGTCTCAGAATTCTCAGGTTGGTGTAGAGGTTAAAAAATGACTTCTAATTGATAGGACAATTACCAACGATGCACATGCCATTGAATTATAGTGTTCTATATCGATTTAGATACACAAACATACACCTACAGCTTGCTGTCATTTCATTGAACAATTTGCAAGAAACCTCAGACAATCATGAAATCAGAATGCAACCTTATTACTCCTTTATTGGAATAGATAATGATCAAATAACTCATACAAATATCTTCACCAAAGGAACCTGAAAGAGATCACTCAACTTGATACTTGAAGAAGCAAGAAATATCATGCTATTTGAAGACTTCAGGCTGCCAAATCGACCTTACCGCAAAATTGTCCTTGCTACAATATACGTAGTCTGATAATAATTAATGAACAACACCTAGCTTACAATTTCTTCTCCAAAAATAATCGCCTTATCTCCTTGAATGAAGCGCTGTCCTCTTTGGTGAAATTTGATGCCAAAATAGTAGACTATGAGTAATTTTGTTAGGAATGGCAGTCTGATACGATTTTACTTCAGACTTGATCTGTCAGTGAATTCTCCTTAGATACTCTTTCAAAACACCTCCAAAAGCATCGCCCTTCTTCTCCAATGCTATCGCTCATCTCTAAAGTATGATTCGATGCTTGGATAACGAAGGAGGAATAAAATCGTGGGTTTAGAGGACTGTTACAGCTTGACTGCAGATTTCTATTTGACCACTGAATCTTCCTTAACTCTCCTTCCAAAAGCTTCATATAGAATCACCCTTCACTCCTAATGCCAGTGCTGTCTTCTAATATATGATTTGGTGCTTCAATGATAAAATAGGAACAAAATCATGGGTTAGGAGGAGGAAACCCAATTTGGTTTCAGACCTGCAATTAGCGCAGCTGCCTACCAATTTTCACTTCCAAATGATTCTCAAATAATTAGCCTCTCTTCTCAAAATAAAATCGATACACTAAGAGTATTCAATTTGATAATCTGAAAATACCATGAATCCCAACCACCATGAAAATGTAGCAAACTCATTAGACACAATGCCGAAGACTGAGTTATCTCCCACTCTCATCTGCAACCCCTGGAAAGGTCTTCAACTTCCTCAGTTATGCTATCTATGGGATTTTTCGATCCCAAAGATGAAGATCTGCATAAACCCCTAGGTTCCACAAAATCCAATCCCAAGCTGCCTTGAAGCTCAACTAGATCTCCCTTTATCCTCATCTCTAGAAGCTTCTAGAAATAATATTAAAAATAATATTATTTCACTTAAGTGACTTTATGATAATTTTTTAATTAAGTCACTTTATTACATTAATTAGATATAAAGTCATCTTTTATTTTTTAATTTATTTGATAAGTTTATGAAGAATTAACTTAATATTTGTAAATAGGAAATCGGAAATCATCAAAGCAAATCAATATTAGTCTAGTTCACTCACGAAAACTCAATTGCAATGACCAATCCTAATTACATTCAATGAAAACATGAAAACAAGACATTCAAAATGAAATCTAAGCAAACCAAATGCAGATGTCTCCTTCATGTGGCTCCATTGTCCTTCTTTCTCCTTCAAATAGCTTTTGTTTTGTGGATCTCACCTTCAAGTGCATAGGTATAATATGAAAGCAAGACAAGACGACAGCATAAGGGTACTAGAAGCATGATTGATTCGACCAGGGAGGGACCTTGATTGAAGAGATTCATCCAATTTATAGACAAATTGGAGAAAAGATCAAATTAGCATGAAGAGATTCAAATGGAAATTGCAAATCAAGAATGACAAATATGACAAAATTATGACAAATTTCTATGTCAAAATTGATTGATTGTCAATTATGACAAATTATGACAACTTGAAATGTTATTCCCATGAAATTAGGAGGAAAATAGGAGAGAATTGAAAAATAGATGAAATAGAAATTAGGAAATTAGAAAAATGAGGAAATTAGGAATTAAGAAAATTAGAAAATGAGGAAATTAGGAATTAAGTGAATTAATTAACAATTTTTCATTTATTAATTAATTCACAAAGAGGGAGGAATTAGTTAGCCAATTAAACAAACATTTAATTGTGACAAGAAGACTTAGGATAAATAAATAAATTATTTAACCTAGAGGGAGAAATGACAAACAAGGTTAAATGAATAAATCATGAAACCCTAGAAGATGAATTAGAAATGCAAGGATGACAATTAGGTCCTGACAAAAGATAATTGATATCGATTTGATTTGATCATGATTCTGACTTGATAAATGACCAATGCTGATAAATGATTTGATTGAGAAATGCGCCAATTGACGAGGAACAATGACTAATTGATCCAAATTGACATGATTGAGAAAGACGATGATCGATGACAAATCGATCGCAAAATGACAAAATTGACAAGAGACAAGGATCGATGACAAAATAGATTGCAAAACGACAAGATTGAAAATGACCACGATTGATGACAAATCGATCGCAAGATGATAAGATTGAAAACGACAACGATTGATGACAAATCGATCGCATGATGATAAGATTTGAAAACGACAACGATCGATGACAAATTGATCACAAGATGATAAGATCGAAAACGACAATGATCGATGACAAATCGAATGCAAGATGACAAGATTGATAAGAGGACAAAACCCTAATTAGGATTGACAATGTCAAAAATGATGACAAATAAATACACACATTGATGCGACAGGATAAGATCGACCAAAATCATGACTGAAAATTGTTATCGACAAGACCATATTTGAAAGCGAGACAAATGAAGAATGCAGAAGAATGAATCGATGCTCACAAATGATAAAAACCAAGTGCGAATCATAGGAGAAATGTTAATGCGATGCAAAAACCCTAAAATAAGGCAATGCGTCAATGTTAAAGTATGACTCTGCAAGCGTTGACCATTTTTAGATGTCTACATTTTGCCTCTCTTTGAGACAATGCGAATTTAAGCATTGTTTCAAAGAATAATAATGAAAATGCCCCAGACACTGACAATGACATATGCATGCCCCCTCAAGGAATTGGCCAAAAACATGCAGAAAAGAGGCCAATTGATCGATAAGAATGATAGAAAATGATAGGATCAAATAGACTGACAATCAAGGATCGGATGCACAAATGAAAAACAATGTAAGGTGCAAAAGACTGCGACCAGCATGAGATGGAGAGAGTGCACATCCATCTATGCACTGACAAAGATCTATAAATGAGACAAAGAGAGTGAAAATTGCTCATTTGCACTAGCCAAAGAGGAGAATTTGTTGCTCTAGAAAAGGACACTTGCAGAGAGATGGTGAACATTCTAATGGAAAATCACCTCGGAGAACATGTACGCATGTATAGATGACCAGATGACATGGGAGCAGCGGTACGTATCTCAAAAACCCATATTGTCAATTTGATGAATTAGACTTGCGTGCGGGACATTGCGGGGCCCACAAGGAATGCATAAACTAACTTCTGCACTTGTGTGAGTGCATCTTGCACTTGTGTAGTATATTTTGCACTTGTGTAGGGTACATAGGCGCAATTCAATGCAACGCAGGCGTAGGATACAACACACAGGAGCAGTTGTTCACTAGGAACTCAATTTTGGTCAAAAACAACATGCAAATGATCCGAAAAGGGGGGATAAGGGTAGGATAGGTCAAAATAGATTTAAAAAACCCTGATTTGGACATGAAACAAGGAAATGCAGCCCATAGGAGCAAACCCTAAAACTGACAAAGTGTGCCCCAATAGTGATGCAGAGTCGACAGTATCCCCTGATTACGCGGGATAACCAACCTAACTGCTTCATGTTACGACATAGACTCAGGAGCACGGACAGAGATACATTAGCAGGACTTGGAATATACTATATCATATTCATGCTCAAGATTAGGGCAAACACAGGGCTGCTTACCACATTGGCAGAGCAATGGCATTCAGAGACCTCATTCCATCTGGCGACTGGAGAGGCGACTGTGACACTAGAGGATGTATGGCGTATCCTCCGCATTCCAATTCATGGGGAGATGATAGAGTATGACCCAGTGATAGGGAGAGACGCGTTGTGCAAATTTTTTGAGTGTGATGCAGATGATTTGGATATCGTAGAGAGTGAGATTAGTTGGGAGACCATGGCATCAGAGTATGATCGGCGATATTTGGTGATAGCAGTGGTGATAGCATGCCTACTAGTAGGGGACAGACGAGGACATGGATTCCCTATTGGATGGGGAAGAGTGCTAGAGTGGATGGCGACAAAGGGTACGGTGTATGCATGGGGACCATGTGTGCTTGCTATGTTATATTTTCAGTTGCATCAGATAACATATCAGGGGGTTCAGACATTGAGCTATGGAGTCACACTACTACAGGTATGGGCATTTGAGCACATAGCCATATGTCGATCGATTGTAAAGAGACAGGTATTACCACACCGACCATATGTGTACTGCTATGGGAAGCACTGAGACAAGGTCCTTTCGGATACATATTGTATTGGCGACATGAGCTAGACAGATTGAGAGAGTTCACATGGAGGTCATATCTTGATTGTCCTGGATGGTCAAATGATAGTGATGAGCTACCATATTGCAGACAAGAGAGATACCTGATTGGGCGACCAGTGAATCACCAGAGAGTGATTGAGATGTACCTGCCAGAGAGAGTCAGACGTCAGTTTGGAGAGAGGCAGGATGTACCTAGAGGGACTACACACTTTGCTCGATCTCACAGAGAGACGAGTCAGTGGGGGAGGATGATTCAGCCACACATAGCATATGCCAACTTCACACAACTACAACAGAGATGGTGGGATTGGAGATCAGATGTGGTGGACGTCGGGACGATAGAGGAGTATGAGAGATGGTTTGCACGATGACAGCCAGTGCCATTGATAGATCCTGATATTCCGGTATTGAGGAGACAGGAGGACTTCCCACTCACTAGAGAGGAGGAGGGAGATGATGAGGATAGAGATGAGGATGAGGATGGAGAGGATGAGGGGGATGACAAGGACAGAGATGATGAGGATGACGACTATGAGCCAGATTCAGCCGATTAGGAATCATTGCAGGGTATACCCATAGAGCCAGAGACAACTAGCATAGAGGAGATGGAGGTGTGCAGGGCTACCATAGCGAGTCAACATGATCACATTATGACATTAGAGAGACAGAATGCTATCTTGAGGACAGAGCAGGATCAGTTCAGAGCGGAGATAGCCAGACTCACAGCGGCTCGAGATACAACAATAGCGCCGGCAGAGCGAGAAGAACAGAGAGTCACTAAGTACATTGGGTCAATTAGGGATGCCAGTGCACATGAGATGGCACAAATGTTGGTAGAGATCAGAGAGGAGATATGCCATTGGAAGACACTATATGAGAGTGCAGTTCCACCAGAGCATAGAGCAGCTTCATATCGGGCACGATTGAGGACAAAGAGCAGGGCACGCTCTCGGAGGTCAGTGAGCAACATAGGGGTGAGTGGACCTATGAGACCACCACAGCCAGGACTAGGAGGGACATTATCCGTGAGACATGGCAGGGATGAGGAGGACAGAGGGAGCACCCAATGATAGAGGCACATGCTCCTTAGGACAAAGACAAATGTAGTTTGACATTATGTAGTCAGTCTGCGGGCCATACTTAGGACAGATAGTCCAATTTTGTACTCCGATATTATTTTGATATATGGTATGATATGCAACAATATGATGGGATGCAATGTGTTATGACTTATAGTTGTTTACTTTCCATGCATGGATGGCTAATGCATTGTTTATTGTGGAACATGTATGGATACATTTTTATGTATTTTTGATGTATTTATAATATGAAATGGATAAAATGCTTGATGTAATGCTTTATATAATGTAAATGTACTAACCAATAAATCCAGGATGCAGCTTATGTGTTTGGAGATCGGAGAATGAGATCGGACTGACTGCCCAAACTGACGGAAGAAAATGTTAATAAGAAGAAATGAGATAGAGGACAGCGAGAGATAAAGAAAAACTTGCTTTCACTAATGCACTTTGTAGGTGAGAATCTTTATTTAATGTAGCAAAATAGATGCAAAGCATCATGGCATTGAAGGCCAGAGCTGAAACGCAACCCTTTTTGCAAAAGACAGACACTTCGCACACAAGGAATGAGTGAGGCATCCTAGGGTGCATACATCAAGGGTTGAGGTATGTGTGGTGTTCACAAAGCGAACATACTTATCATAGACACCCAATGATCTAGTTGCCCCAATTTACAACAAACATTCCACAAACAGCAATCACAACAAAAAAGAAAGGGACCATGAACCATCCTGGTCACTCTAAATCACTCAGTGACATCATCGAGCAAAATAGGAACGTGATCGAAGATAAATCAGTAAATGATAAGACTCGCTAATTCCAACAAGTCAAACAAACATCTTGATCTTCATTGTCAAAAGTTGAAAATGCTGATAGGATGATCATGCTGTCTGGTTTCAGGACATGTGGTACCATGTCTAAGATAGGACACAGTCTGGTTTCGAGTATACCACACCCTGTATAAGACCCATGATAGTAGTGACAAGGACAAACGATATTGGTGGTAATGTTCGATTGATATGACAATTGTGATTAGTTTGAATGTCTGGTTTGATTGAAAAAGGTCATCTGTTTATGCATGATTTCATTAAAGCACAATGTGTGATTGCGTGTCGTTGGAGGGATGCTCAGCGATCTGTCTATGGACAAAGGGGATAATGATTTTGTTTTGCTTTTGCGAGTTTTATAATGTTTTTGTTCATTTTTTTTAGGACTTTATTTGATGTTTACGGATTTTTTCAGGACATTATATGATTTTTAGGGATTATTTCAGGACAATTTTTTATTTTTAGGGATTATTTCAGGACATTTTTTGATTTTTAAGGATTATTTCAGGACATTTTTCTATTTTTATGATTGTTTCAGAACATTATATGATTTTTATGATTTTTTCAGGACATTATATGGTTTTTATGATTTTTTTTCAGGACTTTATTTGATGTTTTTTGATTTTGCTAGGACATTATTCAATTTTTAGGGGTTTTGCCCCCAGTGTCTAGCAAGGCAAGGAATATGACAGGTGAATAAATAGGCTTTCTAAAATGATTGTGGATAGAGGGAAGACAAAGGCCTTTTATCATGGAGATAATACGGATGCAATTTTCAGGGGCTATTGCATGATGGGACAAGAGACTAGATATGACAATGTAAAGTAGTGAGATGGCATGAGGAAAATGTCAAGAGGTTTTTGAAACCATGTTTAAATTTTGCGTCCTTATGTCAGATCAAGATCAAGGAATGAAAAAGAGTGTATGGATAGTGATAAGATATGGATAGGATAAGCAAGACCAAGAATGGATAAGGGACATGGATTGAAGATTGGGATAGGATATGGGATAGTGGCAGAAAGTTGCAATAAGCTAGGGAATATGGATGAAAGGTTATAATAAGCAAATGGATAAATGACCAAAAGCTATGATAGACTGAAAGCTGCAAACAAGATGCATGATGCTCATGAAGATTGTTAGCCTTGTCAAGATCAAAGGTGGAAAGGGAAACTGGACATGAGGGATGATAGGATATGAAGGGTAATGACATGGTATGATAAGATAATGAAGGGCAATAGGATATGAAGGAGGAAACCTACCCCCAAGTGTGGTGTACAAGAAGTTCATAGATTACACATGATGCTTGTTTGCTAGGTTTTCATCACGGTACTTTCCCAAGGCACTTGTTTGCTAGGTTTTCACCAGTGGACAAATTATTTTTCTTTATTTTATTTTTTTTTGTCTTTTTTTTCTTTTCACTTTTTTTTTTTTGTATTTTGATTTTTTCAATAGAAGATGGACACATGATAGGGGATGGAAGAAGGACTCAAACATCTTTGTGTTTGGATAGTAGCCTTGAAAAAAAATGGACCATGACCTTTAAAAGTATGCTCAAAGACATTGGTAGGATAAGGACATGGAAAATAAGATGAAACTAAGGCAAGGATTTATGCAAAGGATGGGATCAAAGGGATCGAAGGATGGAAAGTATGCATTGGATAATGGATAGGGTATTGGAAGATTTGGGCTTCAGTGGATGGAAATTTTGGCAAGATCGACATTGACACACACCTTGAGGGGTGATGGACTGATGGAAGAAAGATGTATTTTGGATATTGAGATTTTGACGAAGGAAAGGCTATGGATTTTGGGACATAAGGGCCCAAAACGGATGAAGAAGGTGATGGAGGAATAAACTTGGAAAGTTTGGATGGAGGAATAGCAATTTTAGATGCCAAGTTGGATGTTTCTTTAGGCTTTTATGCTTCAAGGAGCCACTTAGGGATCCACATGGTTTTTGATTTTTCATGCTTTTGTGGTTCATTGGAGTGCATTGCTTGCACAAGGGATTTAGGAACCCATATAGATTTTGACTTTTGTTTTTTAGCAATGGGCCTTTGTGGCCTTTTGGATTTTTCCTTTTCTTTATAGATCATATTATTCTTTGTTTTGACATGTCGATTATATTGGACATGTTGATCCTTGAATACATGTGGATTTCTAGACTTATGACTTTTATACTTGGCATCCAAATTGCCTGGAGGAGGAAAGGAATGCATGGATGGATATGAATGAAATGGACTTCTTTTGGATTGATGAAATTTACTCAAGGATGTGTGCCTTTGCTGACCTTTCATACAGGATGCAGGGATATAAAGACCTAAGATGGATGGAAGGTATGATGGGGAAGGTGTATGTTTTGATTTTGATGGAGGGATACCAATGTATTGAGAGTGAGTTGTGTAGACATGACCCTTAAGATCTTCTTTGATATGGAGAGATTCTTGCTTATGGAGATCTACTCCTTTGCCTTTATGAATATCTTGACTTGTAGGATACTCTTTTCTTTGGGAAGAAGACACGAGTCCATTATGAGGTGGATATGATATGAGAGAAATAATGAGATCTTGAAGTGGATCGAATTGCACCAAAGAGGAAGAACCCATTATGCATGTCGAGGGTTCATGAACATCTTGCACTGACACATTAGAATCATGAGGAGGATTAGGATCATGAGGGGGACTAGGATTGTGAGGGAGACTAGGATTGTGTGGTGGACATGGTTCAATGACAGGCTCTTCAAGAGATGGAATGGGAGAAATAATGGGATCATCAAAATAAACGCGATCTTGGAGTGTATATGGAGCATTAAGACAAGGAGATGGAGGAACAAAAGGATCTCGTGGAGGATTTAAAGGAATAATTTGATCTTGACAAGGAGGAAGATCATTGGAATCCCTTTTAAAGGTGCTTTGCTCTTGACTTTTAATGGGATCATTAGAAAGGATGGAAGGGATATCTTGATCTTTCTTAGGAAGTGGAATGCCAATGGGATTTGAAAGGGTGTTGTGTTCTTGGATAGAATGGACAGGAATAATGGAATCATTGCAAGTGTTTAGGGAAATGGGATCCTGGTCAACAATTAGATGGGATAATAAGGTTTCAGGATCTTGATCTTGATCTTCTTTAGGACTCATTTCTTCGTGCTCTAATTTATCCTCTTGACATGGGGTTGGACTTTGGATATGCATGGGGGATTTTGGCAAGGGATCAATGTTTTGGCATGAAGGAAATACACTTTGAACATTTGTGATGGATTCTGGCAAGGAATCAATGCTTGAACATGACAAAGAGGGACTTCGAATAGGGTCCTCTAAAACAGGTAATGGCAATAAAGTGCATGGTGGCATTGGGTCTTGTATTTCTGAAACATGACAAGGATGTGCATCATGAATTGGATTATTTTGGCAATCAATTATGGATAGCCCTTGGATAATTTCATCCTTGGGTGTATTGTTTGATGAGGACAATATGGAAGGTTCCTGTGAAACTTCTAAAGGTGTAGGGATAGATGCCACCGGAGAGTCAATTTGTTTGTGGGGGGATGAGGCATTGCTAGACATAAGTGTATTATCTTGATCTTCCTCAAAGAACTCACTTGGTAGTTTCCTTAAGATCCTTGCAATAAAGCTACCTTTCTTTCGAGGTTTTGACATGGTTGTATCTAGAATTTGAATTTGTTTGGCAAGAATTTGGTCCTAGTTTGATGTCATGTTTTGATTTTGAACTAGATGTTGATCAAATTGGTTTGACATGTTCAAAATTTGGCTTGGTGCATGTTGCAACCTTTGTTTTTGAATGTTTATGTTGATTGAACTTGTTGATATTCCACCATTGGTTGAACTATTTGTTGACATTGTATAGTTGGTTGGACATATTGTTGAAATTGGACCATTGGTTGTGTTGGTTGTATATGTTGGACAATTGGTTGTGTCTGTTGGAAATGTTGAACAACTAGTTGAACCATTGGTTGTGATGGTTGAAAATGTGATTGATAGTAAACACCTTCTTGTTCTTGTTTTGGAGGCACATAATGTTGAAATTGTTGTTGTCTCTTTTCTTGAAATTGTTTTATCATCTCTATTTGTGAGAGGAGAGCTGGTATGTCTGATCATTCAAGAAGAGATCTTACATCAATTGGCTCAATCTTTGGATTTCGACCTGGAAATTTTTGAAACATTTTGGACATTTGTGATCTATTCTTCTCAATGTTTTTCACTCTTTGTTCCAATATCTCCTCTTCTTGAGCTAGTTTCTCCTCTAGTTTTTGTATTTGGAGACTTGTTTCATCATAAAAAGTTTGATCGATATTGCCTTGTTGTTGGGTTGGATATAATTGTGATTGCCTTGGATTAAAATTCGATTGCATTGTCGGTTGATACGTCAAACTTTGTTGCATCATTGGTGCTTGGAACCTTGTTTCAATAGACATGTCACTATGCAAATGGAACTAATGGGATTGACAAATGCAACCTAAAAGGATGACAATGCAACTTAATGTTTCTGTTGTTTTTCAGGATTTTGACAAACTCATGAATGCAATTCTAAAAATGAGACCCTTAGGAAATTGAAATGAAATCTAGACCTCAAAGGACAAAATGACAATGTCTCCCCTATATGCTTGGATACTAAGCTAGGTTTGACCAAATGACATTGATGACAAAAAGACAAAAGTTTGACAAGGTCTAGACTTCCTAACAATAACCTAGGATTTATCAAAGATTTGCATTACTCAAGTATGACAAAACCTAGTTTTGACACTATATGCAAAGGGACAATTACTATGCAAATGACCCTACTATGATATGATAATGACCTAAGATTAATGAAGTGACCTAGGGTATGCAAATGTGACCTAATGTTATGAGGACAAGGATGCAAATGCAAATGTATGACAATGTCAACCTAAGACAAAACCTAAGGTTGAATCATGAAATGGTATTACTCTAATGCAAGAGGACACATGCAAATGGATGACCCTTATTGATATGCAAAGGAGTATGACCTAGGTGAAACCTAACCTTGGTACTTGACAATGACTTTGCAAAATGCAAACCTAGGATGAACCTAATGTTGGACATGCAATGTGACACCTAAGTGAGGACCTAAATCTAAGTGACATGAATGTTGAGACAATATTTTGAAAAATGTTTGACAACCATGTTTGAAGGTGTTTTGAACTTTGTTGGATGAAATACTCTTGTGTTTAACCTTGTTTTGAATCAATTTGTCTTGTTTTTGGATAAGAGACACAACTCAACTTTTGACAAGCAAAGAAGACAAGATATTTCAACTTAGACTCAACACAATCATGCTCATTCACACATTTCTTATGGTAGGTAAGGAAAGTAGGTACTTGAGAGGTAGACTCGTTATGAGATTCAAGGAGAATACATAGATGCTTGACCCCACAGGATCCCCTCCACGACACTCACTTCTCAGGGTAGCCAAGCATCAGTCCCCATAGAAATCTCCCCATGGCGAACTTAGTATCTCTTCCAAGTATCCGAACTTGTCCTTCTCAAGCAACTAGAAGGATTTTTGGCCTCTAAATACAAGGTGTTTAGTAAGGATTTCTGTTAAGTGTTACTCCTTGGTGTCACGCAAGCGTGATTGAGAAATTAAGCCCACTAAGATACCAAACAAATGTAGTCGTGCAAGCATGATTTAGACTGTGAGGTCCTACTTAGATGTTGATATGAGAAAGAGTTCAAGGGTCATCACTTCCCAAGTAACTGCAATTCCCATGTAACCCTTCCTTCAAAGCTTTCGCCCATCAGGTATTTATTTATAGTGAGTTAGAATGCTAGGGTACTCTGGCTATGGTCACTTTGGGTCATTCCCTTCTCACGATTGTCACTTGCTTGAAAAAGAAAGCAAATGGTCGAGAAGGCAGGCCCTCTAAAGGTAACAAACAATCTGAACCAAGAGAATGGTATCGAAGATCTGGATTTCTGATCACCCTAAGAAGGATGAGAGCATATTCTCCTACTCCAATGTCAAACTCAACAATCAAAGAAAACACACGTTCATTCCATCCTATTTAGTAATCATACTAGGTGCCTAACTATGAATTATAAACACAAAGTTTAGTTGGAGTACAAGGCAACCTGCAAAACCACCAAGTCAAAAGTTTGATTTGTTTGATCTTTGACTAGCAAACTTGCATAAAATTCATTAGTAGTTTCATCTTTGTCTTTGCCATGCGTAATGCCAAGGTGCTGGACAAAGAATCAGTACCAAAAAACCAAAAAGCAGAAACAGAATGCAAAACAAAACAATTTGCAAGTAAGAAACACTACTTTTTACCTCTATTTCTGGCCCTACACAGGCGCAGAATGCAATAACACAAGTGCAGAATGCAGTAACATAGGCGCAAATCCCTTTGACACAGGCGCAGAAGTCCTTGACACAGGTGCAAAATGCTTGACACAGGCGCAAATTTTTCCTACACAGGCGCAAAAGTTCTCAGAAAACCCTGCATTACCCTGTTTCTTGGGTTTTTCACCTGCAAATCAACTCAAAAGCACTCAAAAGCATGATTAAGGGGTTAGTTCACGTTGGGTTCACCAATTAATGTAGATAGGAAATCGGAAATCATCAAAGAAAATCAATATTAGTCTAGTTCACTCACGAAAACTCAATTGCAATGACCAATCCTAATTACATTCAATGAAAACATGAAAACAAGACATTCAAAATGAAATCTAAGCAAACCAAATGCAGACGTCTCCTTCATGTGGCTCCATTGTCCTTCTTTCTCCTTCAAATAGCTTTTGTTTTGTGGTTCTCACCTTCAAGTGCATAGGTATAATATGAAAGCAAGACGAGATGACATCATGAGGGTACTAGAAGCGTGATTGATTCAACCAGGGAGGGACCTTGATTGAAGAAATTCATCCAATTTAAAGACAAATTGGAGAAAAGATCAAATTAGCATGAAGAGATTCGAATGGAAATTGCAAATCAAGAATGACAAATATGACAAAATTATGACAAATTTCTATGTCAAAATTGATTGACTGTCAATTATGACAAATTATGACAACTTGAAATGTCATTCCCATGAAATTAGGAGGAAAATAGGAGAGAATTGAAAAATAGATGAAATAGAAATTAGGAAATTAGAAAAATGAGGAAATTAGGAATTAAGAAAATTAGAAAATGAGGAAATTAGGAATTAAGTGAATTAATTAACATTTTTTCATTTATTAATTAATTCACAAAGAGGGAGGAATTAGTTAGCCAATTAAATAAACATTTAATTGTGACAAGAAGACTTAGGATAAATAAATAAATTATTTAACCTAGAGGGAGAAATGACAAACAAGGTTAAATGAATAAATCATGAAACCCTAGAAGATGAATTAGAAATGCAAGGATGACAATTAGGTCCTGACAAAAGATAATTGATATCGATTCGATTTGATCATGATTCTAACTTGATAAATGACCAATGTTGATAAAAGATTTGATTGAGAAATGCGCCAATTGACGAGGAATAATGACTAATTGATCCAAATTGACATGATTGAGAAAGACGATGATCGATGACAAATCGATCGCAAAATGACAAAATTGACAAGAGGACAAGGATCGATGACAAAATAGATTGCAAAATGACAAGATTGAAAATGACCACGATTGATGACAAATCGATCGCAAGATGATAAGATTGAAAATGACAACGATTGATGACAAATCGATCGCATGATGATAAGATTTGAAAACAACAACGATCGATGACAAATTGATTGCAAGATGATAAGATCGAAAATGACAACGATCGATGACAAATCGAATGCAAGATGACAAGATTGATAAGAGGACAAAACCCTAATTAGGATTGACGATGTCCAAAATGATGACAAATAAATATGCACATTGATGTGACAGGATAAGATCAACCAAAATCATGACTGAAGATTGTTATCGACAAGACCATATTCGAAAGCGAGACAAATGAAGAATGCATAAGAATGACTTGATGCTCACAAATGATAAAGACCAAGTGCGAATCATAGGAGAAATGTTAATGCGACGCAAAAACCCTAAAATAAGGCAATGCGTGAATGTTAAAGTATGACTCCGCAAGCATTGACCATTTTTAGATGTCTACAATATTATTAGTTAAAATAATTAATTAAGCTATTCATGAAAACTAATAATAATTTGAACAACTTAACTGACTAAATTAATTAATTAATTCATCTCCAAAAATGGGGACATTACACAATAAAAAAAACTGATTTATAAAAGTATGTCATCTGTCCCTCAAATAAGTAATTTGAACTTTCCTTTTGTGACTTTATTTGTTCAACTTTATTTTGGAACATGTATGACATTATCTTTTATCTCTCCAAGGTAGACCAACTCCATTCTTCGTTGGTTGCTCTACTGCAATTAAGAAGTGTGTTGTATTTAAGTGTGTAATGCATGATGAGATCCTTTGTAAGTTTTAGTTCCTCTTTCAAGAAAATCATGACTTTCTATAATACCTTATTCATTACAAAGATCAAATATATATAACCCTTTCCATCAAGAGGGAACTTAACAGGTAATCCACATTCTTAAGAATCATCAACTCTATTCTTTTTCTCAATATTTACCATTAAATTTCTTTCTTCAATTTCAATTTTAAAAATACAAAAAGTAAAGAAAAAGAAAAAGAAAACCTCATAATAAATTATAATTAATCTTTCACTTTTTAAAAAACATTTGATTAAATAATCTTTCACTTTTTAAAAAACATTTGATTAAATAGAAAAATTACAAAAATCAAAAACTGATTTAACCTTAAAAAATAAAATAAAAGCATGTCACGCTGCCAAAAGAGTGGAAGATCAGTTTTGTTTTTTCATCTGCTTTTGCCTCTGCCAAAGAGTGGACGATGAGTTTTGCTTTTTTGTCAGTTTTGTCTCTGCCTAAGAGTGGAAGATCAGTTTTATTTTCTGTTTGTTTTGTCTCTGCCAAAGAGTTATGGCCAGATGTTATAGTTGGCATAGTGGCCTAGTAGACATGTATGAAAAACATGGACAGGGCGTGGGTATCCTTGAAAGGATGTTAAAAACATTCTCTAAGCCTTGTTTTGTGCCATGGCAATAAAATGGAAGACAAGGTTTCAATGCTTTACAAACTTGATAATAAAATCTCTAAGTTCACAAGCTGAATTGATGCATTAATTGGCCCACAACGTGTGGGCAAGACAATTAGAAAATAAAAAAGAAAATAGCAAATACCAGAGAGATAAAAAAGTTAAGCAGTTAAGCAGTCCTTAGTTCCCAACCACATCTTAACTATTAGCATAAGAACAACTTAGTCTTCCGCATCAAGATGAGAGTATTCATATTACTTGTCAGTTGATCATGGCATGTTCCTTTTCCACATTAGAGTAATTTTAGGTAGGATATCTGAGAGTGGTTTTTTAGATTGTATTAAATTACTCCAGGTGCGTGGTAATGTCTTGTGTAGACAATGGAACTATGGTCCTTACTTTCATATGTCGTACTTCAAAAGTCGATTAGCTTAATTGCACTTGACTTTGTCAATTGCTTGTAAATAAATCTTCATTTTCTGAGGTTCACTGCAAATGCTTTTTATCCAAGGGAGTAAAGTTAGTATTGACATAGAAACACACAATGGACTGTAGAAAATAGTACACGGCTCAAACAGAGCAATTGCATATTCTTCCAACAGTAACAGAGGTGCCAAAATTTAATATGCTAATTTTAATAACCATGGGAAATGAGACAAGAAAAATATTCCAGTTCTGTAACTCTCTTAAAGCAGAAATAAAATCATATTCCACCATGTAAACTTACATTATAATCTGAAATCTTTACAAAATCTGAAGAAACAAGAAGTAAATATCCTGGCGTCAAGTTGGTCTGCCATTAAGAAGAATGGCCATTAGGAAAATGAACTTTGTCTAAAAGCCTTCCAGATAAACGTATCAAGTCCAACCCAAAATTTTTTCTTAAACCATCAAAATGCCTTGACATATTCATTTCTATAAAAAAAAACATATACACAACAAAACCCACAACAAAGTGTCAAAGATATAGGAAAAAAGGGTTGGGCTTTCTGAAGAAGCAGAAACATAGTCACATCCTCCATGATTTTGGCTCCTTTTATTCTCACTGGACCAGCATTGTGTAGTGTGTTCCAAATGAACTCACTGTAAAACTATAACATTAGAGCTAGAACAGTATTTTATTACCCTGATTTTATCAAAGGACTAATATACTTCTAAACAAACCACGCTAAAAATCAACCACACGTTTCTTAGTTTTTGACATTCCACTCAGCTAAACATCCCAAAATGATTTGATGTTAAGTCATTGAATACTAGACTAGATGCATATAACAATATCCAGCATATTAAATATGTACACGCCCTTGAAAAATTTAGGTTATTGCTTGTTTCTTGTGCTTTATCCAGCTACAACAAAGCATACACAAGCTGTACAGAAAAAACACTCAAATTCAATCTTTCTTTTAAACACAATGTTTTCGTACATATATGCATGTAGTATCATATCCTAAATACCCACGTACTGACAAATCCTAACTTCCCATAAAATTACCAGCATACATATATGAAGCTTACTAGAAAGAGAAATAAAAAAACACTAACATAGGCAATAAGACAGCACTTGAACAATTAAAATTCAGATTCAAACACAAATATAGGGAAAATATTAAAATAATATTACATCTGCTAAGTTGCACCCATGTTGCAGATTGATGCAAAAGAAATATAAATAATAAGTAATGTATTTTAATTTGATACAATTCTCTCTGTAATGCTTAAAGCCAATAAACCCTGATTAAAACTGGAGCCCCCACTGATCTACTCTAATAGGTCTTATTTTTCTTTTCTCCAAAAACATTCCACAAACTAATTTATTTCTAAAATCTGCAAATAGCCATTTAAATTGAGGTGATTATAACCAAATACTGTCTACATGGAATCAATTCAAAGAAGACCCAATAAACAACTAAATTACTTCTGGCATCTACAAAAAGCCATTTTAAAATGAGGCCAGAAAAACCCTAACACTGCCTACAAAAATCAACTCAAAGAAATCATAATTAACAGTTCTTTAAAAGCCCATCCCATCAACTGATCAACGAAAGCCAAAAACCTTGTCCTAACACACGGATTTCATGCTAAGTTTGTCTGAGCTAAATTAATAAAAAAAATAAAAATAAAAAAAATTAGGGGTTTGAAATGAAAGGAGCTCAACTGTTAAAAAAATTTGGGGCTTTCCTAAGAGGCTTCTAAGTTCAGATCCGAGGAGACATGATAAAGTGCTATTTTCTAATAAAATACATCTAACAGGGTGGAAGCAACATACGCCAACTTGCAAGCTTGGGTATATGCAGATATACTCCATGAATTTGATGGAATTGGTGGCTTAAGTAACACCAACTACACAAAAGATTAACCTATATTGTTCTATAGAAAACATGTTATAAAAGGCAGTGTAATTACCTTATGGAATAAAAGGGTCTCAAACGGTGTCATACATGAATCTGGAGCTATCTGCTGCTACACAACACACTCTTTTGTTCTTTGCTCCCTGTGTGATGAAGAATGCAGATTAGGAAAACTTCGACAAGAGGCTTCTAGAGACTACATAACTCCGTATTCTCTCAACATTTGCCACATCTAAACAAGTATGCAAGATGTCAAAGCACTGTCAAGCAAGTATGCAAGATGCCAAAGCACTGTCAAGGCATGTGGATTATTAACGAATTCCATCTGGTCCTCAGAAACCCCATATCCCTGCAACTCATTACATACTTGCGTTGATATTTGAGAATATATTTGTAGACATCTCAAACACCAATCACAAGACGGCAAAATTATTTACATCAAAATTTCGCATAAAAAATATGTATGTTGTATATAACACACATTATGGAAAAAATTATACATGGTTAAATAGAAATAGATTAATCATAATTTATCGTTGCTGCCTTCGCTATAGTTCCCTAAGTAAAACTCAACTGCCCAATTCTTCGGCTGCAGCTATTCTAGCTCCAAAATGGCATGCCTTTATATGATGTTGAAGGCATACCATTCAAGTACGACAAGTCCATGAGAGCGACGTTTTTGGGACCCACAGATGACATGGAGGAATTTACGGCGGCGATGACATGGATGATTTTGTCGGTCTGTGTTTGACGGAAAAGATTGCTCGCAGTTAACATTTTTGCGGTCATTGTCACCGCGATGCGATGGTTACATCGGGCGAGGCGGTTAACATACCGCCGGCTAGGCAGTTTACCTTTTCAGTGACCGCCAATTTTGATTTTATTTTTTTTGAATCACCTCGCAGCCATTTTTTTGGCTAACCCACTTTATTGCGTCCACGAGTCAACTAACATCGGCGGTCACGTGTTATGGGCACAGTTTTCAATTAATTTTTTTTTTTAAATTTTGAATGAAAACTCGATTTCGTGAAAATTGAAAATATATTTCGTCTGGGAGCTGCATGCAGAATGCACTGGTGGAGGCGAAACAAAATATTCAACGGTGTAAATTCATGTTGATCGTGGCATGACAATGTCCCCGGTTGAATCACTGAGCGAAGGAGTTGTGCTTCAATTGTAGTTATAGGTATGCATTGTCAAAATATCTGTAGCTCCAAAGGGGAGGACAAAAGTCGACCGCATGCATAATGCAAGTTGTCTGGGTATATTGTTATCGCCTGTTAACACATGGGTTTTTTCATGTGCAGGGAGGAGGTATCATAGCGCATAGGGGGGTGGTACGATTGAAGATTGTTGTGTAGGGTTATGGCGGCATCGGTAAATTCAAACCCTAACAGATAACGATAGTTTTATGATTCCTTCGTCAACCCTGTGCTTTCGATTGTAATTTTTTATATCATTTTTGTATCGCAGAGGTGGTTGTGAGTGTGCCCTCGGGAGGTGTCAAGAGGACAACGATTTGGGTGGAGGCTTAGGCGGCTGCGATAATTTGAAACCCTAAGACATTCAATAATTTTTTTTATTTCCTATGTCATTTTGTGTTCTATCTATGAAAATTAGGCATCATTTTGCAGCATGGTTATGTCAGGATACCAAGGTTCCCTGTTTGATTGTTGACGACTCATTGTTGAGGGCTGATTTTTGGGATTTTGTTGAAAACCTTCAGGGTTTGCATTGTTTGTTTGCGGTTTGGCGTGTGCTAGTATATATATATATATATGAAGCAATACAAACACACACACACACACAAACATGTCCTCTGCAATATAGAGGAAAATGATAGAATAAAACATAGATAAAAGAAACTATGGAAATATTATGCTCTATTTCCATTATTCTCAAGTGCTCATTAGATAAAAAAAGAAAACCTAACCGTAGCGGTCTCTAACCCTAATGCGACAATATGCGTCTATTCTGGCTCCAAAACAGACAAATATTCAACATAGGCTGAAGCTATTCTGGCTACATATAGAGGCAAACAAGAAACGCAAACAGACAATGCAAACCTTGATGATTTTAAACAAAATCCAAACCGAAATAGGAAAAATATGACTTATATAGGTGGATTTCAACATTCCCCAAGCCGTAGCACAACACAGAAAACTGCAGTCCCATAAATCCCCCTTCAACAATGAGCCAGAATAAATGTAGGCTGCTTCAACAAGGAGCCCTTCAATAATAATTTTTTCCTTCGCGCATTAGTCTTACTTTTTCCACATTAGATAGATTAAAAATGCGCCATGTTTGCTATTGTCAAACAAACAGCAGATCAACTCCTAATTGTTAGAAAACAGTAAATCAACTCCTAAACAAGAGTAGGTCATGCACAGTCAAGGAATGGTTGCTTCAACTAGTCAACAACCTGATTTTCAGGAGTGTGTTTGCATCAAAAGGCAAACCATAACATGTAAACGAGGTCAAGACCACGTAAAAGAAGCTCAATTTGAAATAGAACATTTTATCTCACTTTCTCTTTCATGTAGCTCTTAGGTGCCTGCCACTTGTATTTGCATATATATTTATTCTTGGACATGTATGTTGATGCATGTCATTGGTACGATAGGTCCTTTTTGGAGCCAGAATAGATGCGTCTCATGTATGTCGATTCATATCGTTGGTACAATCTCATTTTGAAGCCATAATAGACATGTCTGATACAAGTTGGAAGCACCTAATCACACTCGAAAATTGCAGAATAAACATATATGCAAATATATGTGGGAGGCTATGTGTATTGTGGCTCCACAGTGGACCTATCGTACCAACGACATGCATCGACATACATTTTCGAAACATGCATACCATGCCAACTTGTCATGGCACTCAGACCCATGGTATGTGATGTGGAGTTGTTGTCGAGTTCTTGGTTTCAGTCCTCGAGGCCCACACAAAATTATGTGGACATGTCGGAGGATGGTTGCGGCATGCTTCGTGGTTACCGTTGGTTTATTGTGCATAACACGCACAATAAAATCTTGCGAATGAAGGAATCATGTTTGGATGACATCCCGACAGGAAGAAGAGGCCGTAGGCTGCAAAACTTGGTACTTTTGTCAGAAAAAAGACTAGCACAAAACTCAAGTTACTCTCGCAACGGGACACCTCTATTATGGCTGCAAAAAACAGTATGGGGGGATTAACACCCCATGTTTGTGGCAGGTTTTTAATCGTAGTTTTTGCATTTGATGGCTTCTTTTGTCTAACACGATGCTGTTAGTCTGTATGATTTGTCTATTTTGGAGCCAGAATAGACACAACCTCTCAGACCATTGTTCATGTACGGTTTGTGATTTGATGTAGCTAATAGCGGTAAAGCCAAAGGCTAACACGCGATGCAATTTACAATAGGAAATGGAGTTAGTCAATAACAAGGCTCAAGAATAGACAAATGGTACTACATGATAGTGACATGTTATTCAATTGCAGTCATTGAATGTAAAATATAGTGTAAAACGTGTGATTAAGCTGCGTGTTAGTCGAACCATAGCATTGATTTTGAGTCGAAATAGAGGCGTCTGTCCTTGAGCGCATAACAACAGTATGAAAATAGGTGGCTGATATAGACAACTGTGGCACAACTCTGGCACTATTGCAAATGGACAGATATAATTTAGGTGATATAAATTACTTAGTGGTAGTTTATATTGAATGTTAAACTACATTTTCATATATGAACATGTAGGTTCCTTTTATGTCTTTTGAAATGCATGTACTTCCCAATGTAGACTACCACTAACATTAGTTATCCATGTAGGTTGTTGATTTTCAAGGACTATTGAGTAGTCCCCCGGCAAACGTCCAGACATTCCCAGGTTGTTGCTCTCTCTCCCTTCTTTAATACTACTTGCACTGTAATGTCCCCTTATTAATAATCTTTGGGCTTGTGCAACTTTTTGAAAGGTACTTGTTATATATATATATATATATATATATATATATATATATAGTTTGTTGTATATAATTTTTTTATGCCATACAAATGTATGTTTAAATTTCAGTTCTTGATCATGTAATATTAATGTCCTTACTTTTACTAAATTTGATAGTAATAAAAATGAACAATGCAATTGGATGATGCCTTATATTATATGCTATAGATGCACCATATTAGACAATAAGATATAATTTTCCAACCTAAATGTAGTACGATTGTTATTTATGGATCTTCGAGTCATGAAACCAGTGTTGAATATATGAACCATAAATCCTGATTCTTGCGAACTATGTGCTATAAATTTGTATATATTTTGTTGATTTGCATGAGAGTGTTTATGTTCATCCCAGTGTATCTATATTTCTACATTATTGATGTTCGTGATGTTTGAGAAGTACATGTGTTCGTTGATCCAACTCCGATTGCAAATGTTATTTGGGGTTCTGTTTCATTTGTCTCTGGTTGGCATGACGAACTCCTCACGTATCTATCCTTCACAGTGTTTTTTTTTCTTTTCATAACTTAAGACTACATTTTTAATAAATAATAATATTCCCATGTCAACAAAGAGATGGAAGCTTTAGAATAGATACTCATTTCAAAAGACATGTGTCTTTCGAATAATGAATTGGAGGTCTCTGTACCCATTAATTATCGTCAAAGACTTTGTTAATGATAATGAATCCCTATGTATTCTCTGACATAGATTGACCATCTTGATTGCTACACACTCATTTTACATCGTCAATTTTGCAATTAGCGGCTGCGATTGACTAACCTATCAGTAACATGCTATAGGAAAGGTCTTTTTTGGAGCCATAATAGACACAGCCAATTCGTTAAGCATGTTTTGCATCCTTCTTTATCAATCCTTAACAAAGTCTAGTTTTTGTGTTGTATTTTGGATGGGGAGAACACAGGAAGCCTTTTTAACAGTGTTGGCAATGGATCATAGTCATTATTTTGTTGCAATTGCAACGAAATATGTTCTAGAGCGGAATGTCATGGATAGTTTATGTCTAAACCGTTAGCTGGGTTGTACATAACACAAGGACATGCTGACTTTGTATTGCAATGTGGGAATAACTGCTCGTGTGTTGGTTGTGTCATTTATGGTGAATGTGTGGTGTTATTGATAGTGTGAAGAATATGAATTGCATTTTTCTTATGTTTCAGTTCAATCATGTCAATTACATTGTGAAAAAGGTTGAGGGAAACGGTTGATCTTGATTATGGGTTACTGGAGCTAAAGGCAAATGATCTCCTGGGAGTTGGCCACATTCGCTTCCCAGTGACACATGACATTAGCCTACCTGTAAGCTAAGTAGTTTTAATGGATTATGCAATAGTATTGCTTGGTGTTGTCACTGTTTAATGCTTGTGACTGGAGAACCAATTTGTATACCCAGGAGAGAGTTGGGCTTTCATATGTGGGACCAGTTTGGTATTCATATATGAAAGATTCAGGAGTTGGGCTTTTACATCTGGGATTAGTTGAGGATTCGAATCTGAAAGAGTTGGGAGTTGGGATTTCATATGCGCGACCAGCTGGAGATTCAAATCTGAAAGATTTAGGAGTTGGGCTTTCGCATCCAGGACTAGTTGAGGATTCAAATCTGAAAGAGTCAAGAGTTGAACTTTTAGATGCGCGACAAGTTGGGGATTCAAATCTGAAAGATTCAAGAGTTGGACTTTCACATCCACGACTAGTTGAGGATTCAAATATGAAAGAGTCAGGAGTTGGGCTTTTAGATGCAGAACTAGTCAGGGAACGAAATCCGAAAGAGTCAGGAGATGGGCCTTCAGGTTAGGGACTAGTTGGGGATTCAAATCTGAATGAGTCAAGAGTCAGGTCTCCAATTTTGAACCCACTGTCAAGTTGACTTCTCAGTGATTGCACAACCACACTGGTAATTATTTATCATTGCATTATATGTTTTTCCATCATTGCATGGCATGGTTGCTGGAAGTTGGGATTTATAAGTGGAAATGTAGATATATACATGGGCATAAAATGCATCGATGATGTGTGCTATTTTATTGAACAATATTATGATAGTGGATGTGTTGGTGAGAAAGATGAGGTCATTGGAAATGTAGATGAGGGCGATTATACTGATGCTCCAGGTGGCGAGAGTAAAAAAGGGGATGTTCGTAGTGAGCACGAGGTGAACATAGAGCAGGAGATTGAACAACAATGTGATTCTATCAGTGCTCACGAACAGGAACAAGGAGGAGGGGCGAGTAACAAGGAGGTCCACTATTAGTCATTATATGTTGGATTATGTTTATAATGCTTGATTAGTGCAAAATTGAATGTGACTCTTTGTCTCTATTTGTTGTGCGCAGCAACAGGCCGATCACAAAAGAGAACATATTAATGGCAAGTTGCACTACTTTTGTCTCTTCCGTTATTGTTCTAAAAATGGAGGCCATCAATTTTGGGATATGGGGAGGCTTAATATGCATAGAGCTAGAGAACATCAACTTCCATTATTGGGGATTGCACAACGAAGTCGTCAACCGTGTGGTACTGGACAGCGCAGCGGATCATATGAAGAAATCACTGGTGCACTTGAAAAAGAGGGAGTCTAATATTGAATACCAAATGGGTGTATGACATAATATGCAAAAAAAATGTGTCACTAACTAGGTGTGCATGAAATATGGCAAGAAAACACGTGATGAGCTTCCTACTGAAGGGAAGGAAGAGATAAAGGAAGCAATGCGAGTGTATGACAACAGTCTGGTTAGGGAGGCAAGAAGGAAGAAGGTTTTAGAGTTACTGCAAAAAAAAGCATTGCAACAAAGGTAATTTTTAGTGATCATATTGTTTTGCAGTTTACTAAATTCCTTTAAACATGTGAAGAATGACTTATTGACCTATCCTATCTTGGTGCCTAGATTTTAAGTGACAGTGTAGGCCATGGCGAGGAGGTTCTGGCATCGAAAGCTAATCGTGAAACAAACGTGCTAGTGAATGAGGCTACATCTGTTTCATTGGGGAAGGAAAAAAAGAAGAATGCTGTAGAAAAAACAAGGCCGACTTCAGATCCTGAAACAAATGAGGGTGCACCTGTTTTGTTGGGGAAGCAAAAAAAGAAGAATGCTACAGAAAAAACAAGGCGGACTTCACATCCTGAAACAAATGTGCCAGTCAATGAGCCTGCATGTGATTCATCGAGGAAGCAAGAAAAGAAGAATGCTGTAGAAAAAAAAAGTTTGACTTCAGATGAGGCGACACGTTTGTCATCGAAGGTGATTGCATGTTGGTCTGTCCATATGTGTGTTTTCATTGCATGGTATGCTTTGCACTCCACCGTGTAGTATGTTGACTATTTTGTCCATGTCATTGTAGATTGATGGGGTTCGTGGAGGGAGCATAGACTATCTCGTGGTATTGGATGACACAGAATGTAGTGTGCCCAAAAAAATTAAGTCGAAAACCTCGGTCGTTTGTTACATATAAGTCCATTTCGTCAATGAAGCTGAAAGAGACGTCGAATGAAAAATTGGGTGCATGCAGTGGCGAGAAGATTGCAGAGTAGTCTCCTAAATTGGGGTAGATGATGGACGATAGGAGCAAATAATAGTCAATGTAGTTGCCTGATGACACCGTGTGTAGTGTTCCTGAAAAACCAAGTCCAAAATCTCGGACGTCTGTTAGGATGAAGAAGCTGAAGGAGATGACGATTGAAAAACCAAGTGCATGCAATGGCGAGATGATTGTAGAGCACTCTCCTAAACTGGGGTAGAGGTTGGAGGAAAGGTGCAAAGATGAACAGGTAATGCGGTGCCATTGTGCATGACATGTAGTGCTATATCATCACATGGTGTGTTATACTATACAGTAACTCTTTTTTTATGCAGTCGACTGCGGTATTGGACGAGAAACTTCAGAAGTCTATTTCAAGGGAGAAGCTAAAGGAGATGCTGAATGGAAATTTGAGTGCATGCAGTGGCGAGAAGATTGCAAAGGAGTCTACTTAATTGGGGCAGACATTAGAGGATAAGAGTAGAGATGAACAGGTATTGGGCTCTTCTTTTGGATAACAGGCAGTGAGAGGCAGTGTTATACTGGAGAGCATTTTTTATGATGTTGTGGTTTGTGTCCATTATTTGTGTTCCTGTTATTTCCTTAGTCATGTAAAATTCATCGACCTTGGTTGAGTAGTGTTCGTAGGCATATGGGTTTAATGTGTACTTACACTCCTGTACAATGTGTCACATTTTGCAGCATAATCCGATAGAAGAAAGCATTGAGAAAGAGTCTGGGGGAAATGATGATGGATGTACAAATGCAGACCGTGACCATGATGGGGGCAATGGGCTGGGAGAGACAACTATTTCGTTACTATTGTACTGCATTGTCATGAATTCATTTACCTATGTTTGATGGACATGTACAAATAATTTTATTTAAGCGGCCGCGTCCACTTGTTACTGATGCAGGCAACCGTGGAAGACAAAGAAGAGTGCACCAATGAAGATGCTCATGTCATTGTTGTTGGAGTTGAAGTCCACCTACTAGTGGATGGGGTAGTGGTTGGGGAAGGCGTTGTTGATGGCCTGGGGAAGGGTGTAATGTGTCATACTATTCCACTCCCACGACATTGTGCTAAAGTTTGCATCATCAAAGTCTTTGATGCAAATGCCCAACTGCCTTGCCCAGGTCCTTTCGCCGATGTCTTGTCAGATTCCCTAAACTCATGGGTGGTGTGGCCTATTGAAGACCTAGTTTGTTCCCCACCCGTGGTAAGTTTCAAAGATGACAAGATACCTTCCTCCATCTTCTCGTTCCATCGTTTACCTTATTCCAATGGAATGAAATAGGCAACACTCGTATGATGTCATTTGTATGTGGCAGGACAAAGTTGGCGAAAGTGTCCAACCACAAAAAGAGGATGTTAAATGTGGCCCTGTGATCAGACGGGTAAGTCAGAGGCTACGATCACTTGGCATCACCCCTCCTAAGTTGCATAAGAATGAGAAGAAGTGTAAAGCATTTTACGGTGCCGCCAACTCCATTGCATAATCCAGACAGCAGAGGCGATAATATTCTTCAATCATGGTTGTTGTTCCTCTTTCCTAATATTTAGAGTGAGATACTGTAGTTGAAGATCAGTCTTGATAGATTATTCAGATGGGATTTGGAGATGTTATATTGACATGGCTCTTACCTTACCATAGTTTAAACCCTCTCAATTATTGTTTACATTTTAGATGAGTTGTACTTTATTTTCAACCTTTCCTGCTATTTTAAGCAACATAAATATAAAGGCTTGATTTGTTGGACTGTTTCATGGTGATCCTGCACCATCAACTACCCTTTAATAACTTCAGAAACTTGTCTTTGGTGTGCAACATTTTTAATAATGATAGTGGATGGTACAATAAAGTCGATGATAGTCGTTTACTTTTTCAAGTTTTGTTCAAGGTCTCTTATATATTGCATATGCATAGGTTTTGTTATTACGTAGCAATAGGGTCCCTGCAACTCTTTTACGTATACAGATCAAGTAGAATGTTTGATTGAAATTGTGAACCATGTACTCTTTCCACTGTAGCTTACGAAAGTTGAATATAACATTGTTATTGTTTGTTTTTGAACACTGAATCTGAAATGAATTAACAACAAAAAAATAACAAAAAAAAATCAATTAAAATACACCAGACTTCCATTATAGTTTCATGGCAGACGTGTAATAAATTGGATGCAGGACGAGGAGTGGTGACTGATGGAGTTATTTTCCCAAAATATGGATTCCCAATTGGCATGTAACCTGCCACCCAAGTGCCCAGTTTAGTGAACATGTCAACTTTAGTGAACACGTTAACTTTTGTATTGTACATAATGTTATTCATGCAAAAAATGCAACATATAGCTATTCATTTCTTGTTGGCATAAACTATTGTTTCCTGCATTTTTCATGTTGTCTTGCCCACCTGTCTACTAATACTTCTTTTTGGCATTATATACAGGGATGGCAATGGGAAGAGCATGAACAGGAAAAAGAAAGGGCATCGAAACATCTATTCTGCAGAATGGAACACCTGCTACGAATTCAAAGGCGAATGGGACAACCGATGTTCTCACCTCTGATGGCGGTTTAGGGAAGTCTGCAAGACAACCACTACCGCCCTTTACAGACTGGAACAATGGGATGGACACAATGAAGTTTGATGCCATACGTGTAGAACTGCTAACGCAGAAGGTCGAAATGGCCCACACTGAAAATGAAAGGCTGAAGGGGATTGTTTCTGATCTTGAATGGAGATTCATTGAAGTGAAAAGGAGATGCACTAAACTCAATAATAAATGCATTGAACTCAATAAGAAATGCATGGAACTCAATAACAAGGTCATGGACTTGGATGATAAGAATATGGACCTTGAGCTGGAAGTGCGTGGTTTGCAGATGGTGAATGAGAGATAGGAGGTAGTGTATGAGGCGTGTGCTAAAAAAAAACAAAATCATAAGTGACCAGATGCAGGGCATGCTATATGTTTGTGCGCAATGCGCTTAGTACTGGAAACGGAGGTACGCTAAGGTGTTTGCCTCTGTAACTGATGAAGATGATGGGAATGATGTGCCTCCCCTTATTCTGACCACTGAGGGAAACAAAAGTCATTTAAATACTCAACCTCTACCTCTATAACAGGCTTGCACTATTACAAAAGTTTTCTAGATGTATATTGCTGACTCCTATTGAATAAAACGTCAACAGTGGTGCAAATTTTTTGTAATCAAACATATTCTTTCATTTAAGAAAACACTTTGTATGCTTCATGAAAGGTTATTTTCAATAAACTTGATTGACCGAAGTTTTTCTTTTTGGTTCTTTTCTTCTGGAGCCCTTCTTGAACTAGTTGTAAAAATATATATATTAATAAAATATATTAAGTGGCCTTGCCACCTTGTCAAAAAAAAAAAAAAAAAATGTGATTGACTTCACTTAAACAACTTCAATGGTTAATGATTGGTTTCTTGTACACTTTTTCATGCTTTCTGAATGGTTCTATGTGGCTTTTCTACATGTCTTGTATGATGAATGGTTTTCGTACTTCTCTTAATGACTTCTGAATCAGTCTTGGCGAACCAAGGCGAGTGAATCTATACCTGAAACCTAACTGTAGGTTAAAGGTTTTTATATAGTGGATTTAAAAGAACCACTAATTGTATGATGGCAATTTTTCTTAACTTCCACCTGCTTATAATAGTTGCTTATAGAAGACTAAAAAATGCTTATTTATAAATGATGGATAAACTGAATCACAAGTACATAAGATAGTTTGCTCAATGAGTATTCTTCTTCATAAATATTAACTTCCACCTGCTTATAATAGTTGCTTATTAAGGACTGAAAAATGCTTATTTATAAATGATGGATAAACTGAATCACAAGTACATAAGATAGACTGCTCAATGAGAATTCTTCTTTGTAAATATTAAATATAGATCAATGAGTATTTAACTATTTAAGCTTTAGCACACAAAAGGTCTGTTTTGGAGCCACAATAACTTCAACCCACATGAAAAAGGTGGAGTATAACATGCAGGTTAGTTATACTTGTATTTCGTAAACAAAGAAACTCAAATTGAAAGTAACACTTCATATATATGTGACAAGTGTTAGTCATTCGTTTTCACTGATTCGCTGACTCGCTGCTCGCCAATTCTACGTTGCCATCTCATGACGAAAAAGACTAACAGGCCGTGTTAGTCGATTTCGCCATTTCATGGGCGTAAAGGAAATGGCGGCTTGCCAGTCAGCGAATTAGCGAAAAGGACTAACGCAACGTGTTAGTGTTAGTCAATTTCACCATTTCGTGAGCGTAAAGGAAATGGCAGTTTGCCAGTCAGCGAATCAACTAAAAGGGCTAACGCAGCGTGTTAGTCTATTTTACTGTTTCGTGGGCGAAAAGGAAATGGCGGCCACACATTCCGCGAACCAGCGAAATCAACTAACACAAATCGACTAACACGGTGTGTTAGTCGATTTTGCCATTTTGCGTGCCAAAAGGAAAAGTCGGCTAGCCAGTCTTCAAATCGGTGAAATCGACTAACACAAATAGACTAACACAACATGTTAGTTTATTTCGCTGATAGGCGGACTGGCTGGCCGCCATTTCCTTTTGCCACGCTGTACGAAAGGTCTGTTTTGGAGCCAGAATAGCTTCAGCCTTTCCTTTTGGCCTGCAACATGGCGAAATAGACTAACAGGCCGTGTTATTCTATTTCGCTAATTCATGGACTACCTAGCCGCCATTTCCTTTTGCCCCGCGAAACGGTAAAATAGGCTAACACGCCGTGTAAGTCGATTTCGTTGATTCGTGGACTCTTTTTACCATGTTTGACAACTTTGTCAATAATTTGTACTATATGTAATTTATGTTCAATTTTTAAGTTTCCTTGTCGATCACTTATGATATTATTTTATACTATCTGCTAGTGTTATACATGTTGTCTTCGATTTTGTTGCCCCATTCCCTTTGATAACATGTAATGGATTATTTATATTGTAACAATAATGCATTTCTAAAACCTAACCTCCTTAATTAATCTTAATTAATTGATATATCTTGAACGAAACATTTACATACTTGCATAATCATGAAGGAGAGAAAATTGTCTTCAATCCAAGTGTTCACAATTTACACATCTACATTCCATATCTCACATATTAATTTCATTGCATATCAATATTGCATTATTACGTAAATCAATGATATTCATTTTAGAGTAGACTTAATGATATGACATGTTTAGAGAAAGGATTATATTTATTAGATTATCTGCATTCCATATCTCACATCTTAATTTCATTGCATATCAAAATTGCATTATTACAGAAATCAATGCTATTCCTTTTAGAGTAGACTTAATGCCTATGACATGTTTAGAGAAAGGATTATATTTATTAGATTTAAATTAACATATAAAGTGTATTGGTTTGTAGACATATAAAGTGTATAGAGACAAACATATAAATTGTAAACGTAACTGACACAAACATATAAATCATAAACAATCGAGACAAACGACGTACAAAGATCAGCTATGTAACCATAGAAATGAACTACTTTATAAAAAAGAGCATGGTCATACAGGAGCAGTTATACAATTTTAATGAGAGAACCTCCTCTGCATTGGGAATCTACTCTGTATCCTCACAAACCTCCGTGCTGGCCGAGGACTACCATAACCCGTGAAAATGCGGATGTAGTCCATAATAAGCAGGTTCCATGAAAAGAATGCCATGACATCCTCGATACTGTCATTAGAGTATGGTACCAGGGACCATCCACGTCTCCAATGGGGTCTATCAGAACACATTATGTGAATCCGAGGGAGAGTGACTAGCCAGTACGTAAGGGCGAAATACACTGGCCATAGTCGCCTATACAAAGTGACCGTCAACGGAGTCAACAATCTTGTGAATGAGATCAAGTCTTCTATATGGACAATGTATATATTGTCCTTGGTATAATGTCTTCCCATTCGAATGGTCCACTCAGCGGACCATCTGGGAGTTATTGTTTGTATAATATCTTAAAGAACGATATCCAGGAGGCACTGAAATAAGGCAAACTCCTCGTAGTTCTCTGCCAACCTCTCTAGCAGTCTACAGATACATACGATAAGAGTGTTAGTAATATAACTATAGCATTCAATAAATGTAAGACATAAGAGTGTTAAGCACTAAAAAAATCCAAGACATAATCACTCCATAAGAGTAAATTATTTAACTAGAGCATTGAATAAATTGAAGACATAAAAGCATAATACTGAAAATTAAGTTGCATAAAACCTGCACCTGTCGCCCGACGTGTATGTGAAAGCCATTTAGTGATAAAAAAGGGTGAAAAAAAATAGACCTGCATACAAAGATACATTATAAAAGATGGTTAGGGACAGTAATAGTAAACATTACAACACAACTACAATAAACAAACTTGTTCCATATTACGCAACAGGTTGAATGAAGAATGGCAAAAAATCAAGCACATATATGACATAGTTACGAACATAAAGATTAATCTGAACAAATAATACCAAAATTAGTATCATCGAGGATCATTCTGTGATCCCTGTCCACGTAAAAGACCATCAAAAGCCAATCGCCGACGAGGACTCCTATGGCCAGGTGTTGAGGGGGTGCCGAACACTGTCACACATAAGTGTGGATCACTTTCACCGACTACAAGACATGATGACTAAATAAATGTGTGCAGCATTCACATGTTTAGAAACCACTTACAGGTGACACTAGAGTACCAACTTGTATCAGACACAACCGATGCAGTGGCAAGGACATGCGATTCCAGTGCTTGGTCCAATTGCCTCTTTCCTATTCTCCTCTTAGAAGTCTCAAAGGGGAACTCAAAGGTGATAGGCTACTGAACATCATGACAGATCTCACTCATAGTACTTTGCCTATGTTGCTACCGATTGCAATGACGGACCCGACTTGCACTGATCCAAGGCCACATATGTTCAGTGGTTGTATTGGCTGGATCGATAGATGGACTAAAATCAAATGACATGGCACCGACATTCTAAAGATCAGCCATGAACCTATCCAGACAGCCTACAAATGCCATTAGTTTATTGTCTGAACTTGGCATTGTTTGTGACAATATGTTTAACTTTCTGTTTGCTTCGTTCCACATTACAGTGTCCACATCCTCTAAATTTGTATGTGCATTAGAAATACTATCGATGACACATTCAGGTGTTGGGTTTTCATTAGTATTAGCGGATGTTGGAGTCAACATACGAATAGGATCTGTATGAAACAAGATCTTAGAGTGAAGTACACATCTTTTAAGTTAGCAAAGATCAACATTAACGAACATCCACTTACCCGAAACACGTGAATCGTGGAATGAATTATTCATCATTGAAACAACCTTCAATGCATGCTTGCACATGTTTCCTCGCAAACTCCATGGACATTCACAAATGTAGAAGTGATCCCCAAATTTCCTAACCACATACCAGTTGCATGAGGACTGACTTTTCACCCAGTACCAACCAAGAGTAGTATCATATGGAACACAATCGGCATCAGGATTGACTTTTCTCCATACTAGTTTGCAAATGTGTCAACCTGTAGTTTTTAATAAATCCAAAATGTTGCAATTCTCGCTTATGCTGGTAGAATGGTTCCACTTTATACACAAGTATAAAATACAAATTGTCCATCCTCCTCGAGCATGTCTTTTTATCATCTCTTAGGTGGAGTGACTTCAATTTTCCATGGTATGATTCGATGGCATTATTTGTGTCCTGGTTAGCATGAGCAAAATTCCTGAAGTTTTTCGCCCACATAGCTGGCCAAAAAAAAAATTGAAATAAAGAAATTAAAAATAGGAGTAGGATGTCAACTACCAAACGACAACCAAAATGGGTAACAATTCATAAAGCCACCACTCGAATGTAATGTCTAACTCACCGATACAGCCTTCTCCTTGACACCATGTGTTGTAGAAGTAGTCTAGAAAATGTGGCTGATCACTAAATTTGACAAAGAAAGTGTGCAGATCCTCCACAATGCTCTCTTCACTTTCATGCATTGCCATCATTATCACCCCTAGACGGTGAAAAATGTCCATTTCTCTTTCCTTCGTTGCATACTTGTACACATTCTTCAACCATGCTCGACGCACTTGCCAAATACAAAGTATGACACAACATTCAAAAATACTCCTGTTATGAACAAAACATTTAATTGAGTCGGGAGCCTACTCATTTGAAATAAAATGTAGACTAGCGTATCATAATGTTTGATTTCATGTAGACAAACATTTCTCTCTTGCACTTACTCTATCTCTTGAATCTCTGCACTGGCATCATCCATGATAAATGCAATGATCCTCCAATCAGGCCTCTTTTCCTTTCCTCATCTTCGTAACTCCATCAACCACACCTGGATATCCTCGATCTTGTTCCTTGATATCATAGCCCATGCAATAGGCACCCCCGATTGCTGCTCGTCAAAGATGAGACATGAATACAATTGATATTGTTTTAAACAACAAACAGGAAGATCATGACCATCCACAAATCAAATGGGCTGCACGAAAATAGGTTAAGTTCAAAGAGACTTACCCCGTATTTGTTTGTTACAAATGTCAAATCCATTGAGATAATTGAGTCCTGCGCGAATCATACCATCATGTCAAGAATCCAAGCCATTTGTATTCCCATAATGAAAGGTTTGTCGGCACCTTATGGTTCCTGGAAAAAAAAGAAATTTGCCTCATCCTATTTTTTCCATTCTAAGATGCTAGTGGCTTCGTGCACATGCTTTCATGACTGAATAGAATGGACCCTCGTCACCGCATTCATAACATCCTTGCGTGTGACGAATGAATCTCTCTTCTTCAACATGTCATGAAAAATGAGATCATCAAGATGTTTGTCCACAATAGCATCAACACTCACATCCATCAACAACAACCTCTCTATTTATGTTTTGCATTCATTAGAAAGGTTTGGTGCAAATTGAGAGTGCAGCTCATTGCTGGTATCATCGACGCCATGAAAAGCTTCACCATTCTTGTCTACATGCAATGATTGCTTCAATATCAAGATGGTCACATCTAGCCTACCATATAACACCTTAACAATGAAGTGGCAGGTATAACCTCTTTTTTTTTCTGATGTCTGCGCCCGCTTCTTATTCGGTAACTTTTTCCTATTGTCTTCTAGTCCATATGAACACCAATACCTTCAAAAACAACTCTCCTATTATCAACAATAGTCGTAATGTCATTAAACGTAGACAAAGAATAGGAAAGAATGTGTCTACGAACTGGCTGTACATATTTGTTGTATGCATGTTGTGCACAACACTAGCTTGCTCAGTGTGCTGCTTTCAGAGGAATTGGGTTTCAACACCTTCATGCAACGATTCCCCTTTGATGAATGCATCCAATCTACCGAGTGGAATTGTTACACACAGGTCTATTGTTGAATCATTTTCAACACAAATTGGCATCCACTAAATATCCCTTGAACAAAAATGACGCAAACCTTCACCAGCATCTTGAACTTCCAATACCATAATGTCTTGCCATTTCTGATGTTTTCCCATTCTGGTCCTGCACATATCGGACAAAGAAAGAGATATCATCAACAATAAACAACCAAAATGATGATATCTTTAGTGTGATAGTGTTTTGAGATAGTGGTTGATGTCAAATGTGTTTGTCATGATATTGGTCGCTTGGCACAAATGACCAAAGCTACTTTACTATTAGACCTTCATCTTGTTAGCACATATTTTTACAAAATAGTTTTGTGCTATATATGGACACTTTTAGTTTCATCATAAGAGCATTTACTGGTGGATTGTATGTATAGGTGATATATTGCAGTATCTTCATGAAAAAGAATCACTTAGGCATATTGAAGGGAATGTTGAGTACTATGTCATTCTGGCAATCCTCATCTTCACAATTAGTTTCATTGTAGAAGCACTTTTGGAGGATCAGCATAGAGCAGGGTTGTGAACATGTTTAGTGATGTCAGTGGTATGTGTTGGAAATGGACACATCTATTCTCGCTCGAAAAAGATAGTATGGATTGACTAACACGTGTGTTAGTCGCGCATTTTACATAGTAGATTTTGCAGTTAATGGTTGCAATTGACTAACCTGTCACTAACACGCTATACGACAGGGCTTTTTTGGTGCTACAATAGCCACAGTCATTTGAAATATGCCTCCAATTCACTTGACCTTTGTTCATACTCATCAATTCAACTCTGACCGATGAAATAATGTGAAGAAAATCTGCAAGCTCTATCGGCACAACCTCTATCGATGACCTTGACATATTGGAGTAGGTATCGGATATCGAGAGTGGTCTCGGTCTGCTATATTGATACCCGACGAGTCTTGACTAACATGCGTTTAGTTGCATTTTTTACACTGTTGATTTTGTAATTAGTGGTTGAGATTGACTAACCTGCTACTAACACGTTGTACGAAAGGTCCGTTGCATGTCTAATCTAGCTCAAAAATGTCAATATGGATTGACTAACATGCGTATTAGTGGACTGTTTTACACCATTGATTTTGCAATCAACGGCTGCAATTGACTAACCTGTCGCTAACATGCTAAACGAAAGATCCATTTTGGAGCTTAATGAAGCTCGAAGTAGTAGTTTTGAAGTCATCCCGATGACCCGATGAATTTGTCTTCTGTCATCGGGGTAGCTTCAGTTATTAGATGGACAAAATGATAAAAGGCATGCAGGTTACATCCAGATCCAATGGTTGTCGCTATACCGCATGATGGACATGCACGAATGTTATCCAGCGTGGCTTCGCGACCAAGGTGGGGCCCATCAAAAGTGCAGGTCAGGTGATATCTGATGATGTGATGTATGCATAGTAAGGACATTGGGTTGTTGGGAGGTCCTAATTTATGTTACTCAGATACCTAATGCACCAAATAAAGAAGGCAACTCTATCGGAAAGACTTTCTCCAATAAAGTGGTTCCAGTCAAGAAAGGAAGAAGACTCATTGGGATAACATACATCATCGAGGAGATTGTTTTCTAGTGTGTATCAGACCTTGTGGGATAGTTGGGATCACTAATTTTTTCAAGGTGGATAGCTCATTTGTTCAAAATTGTAAAATTTTAATTATCGACATAAGTAGTCCCGATGAAACAGCACTGACAAGCAAAAGAAGGATTATCAGCATAACATATACTGGTAAATCAGAGGGCAGATTCATTGAGGCACTTAAAAAATACTCAGCATGATGCACACTCTTCAAAAAGTCATACCATCAGGATATCTTTTTCCAATGAGACAGAAGGTGGTTGTTTTCTATTGGCATGTATCAACTTATCGGCAAAGCATAGTGTATACGGGGAAAATGGAAACAACAATAACAATATTGAAAGACTAAATGAATTCAACCACAAAACCCTAGCCTAACAACATCAAAGATCCACCATAACATATGAAGATTACCTAAGACAATGTAAATCAAATGAAATCACAAAGATTATACCATCACATGTCCAATAGGGTTTGGATCTCCATTCTTCCTATCTCCATTGATCTTGCTTGATATATTTGCTCTCAGATTTTATGTGTGCACAAGAGCTCAACAAAGAACGGAATGTGGTTGCAAGTAGGATCACATATGAAAAGCGTAGTGTAGTCGAGTGCATCAATTGATTAGCCAGGTAGGGTTGATAATGAAGGAAGCATCTCCTTATATAGAAGACACTATATGAAATGGAGGGATAAGATTGAGAGGTGTAAAAGGAGGTCGGCAATGATTAGAGGGTAGGTAAAGAAAATAATAAAAAAATGAAAGGGGTAGGTAGTGTATGAATTAAGAGATGAATGACATGTGTCATGGGTAGAAAAGGCTAATGACTTAATTAAATAAATAAAGATTTATTTAATTGATAGAAGAAGTGGGATCAATTAAATAAATAAGATATTTATTTAATTCAAGAAAATGATAATTTAAATAAATAAATGTATTTATTTAAATGAGAAATAAGGCTAGAAGAGGATAAATGAATTAATTAAATAAATAAATAAATAAAATATTTATTTAATTAGACATGACAATTTTAGGTGTCTTCATTTTGCCCCTCTTTGAGACAATGCAACTTGTCGCGTTGTTTCAAAGAAGATAAGATGAACTGATACAAAGTTGCCCCAAGATGGGAATGATATGCCCCCTTGAGAGATTGGATGAAAATGTCTGAAAAGATCACAGACAATCTCTCGATAAGAAAGAATGGCTAGAAAGGACTGACCGGATAGAGTGACAGAGTCACGGGATAAAGAAGACCGACTCAGGAAACGAGGGCTAGGACTAAGGCTAGGGCAGACTATAAATAGACCACAAGGGGAAAACATCCACATTGTCATCCACACATCCACGAGATCAGAGTGCTAAGCAAGATAGAGCAGCAGCAGTCAGCAGCGATGGCATTGGTTCACAAATTCAATCGCGTTCGCCGTTATTAGAGGCCAGCAGACGCAGGAGAGCTAGTAAGTACCACAAAACCTCCTTGTACTTTGTAGCAATAAATATTGTCATTAATGCATGCTAGGCAGTGCAATAAATGCGCTTTAGGATAATGTCAAAAAGTGTCAAAAACGTCGAGGAGCATCTGTGTTAGTGCCAGACACATCTGGGTTGGCTAGGCGCGTCTGCGTTTGTGCCTTTTAGGTGAGTCTATGTAGAGCATAGACACGTCTGTATGTTTCAGGTGTGTCTGTGCAGAACAAGCGCGTTTATGTAGTCTCTAAGCGCGTTTATGTTATGAAAGCGTGTTTGTGTCAAAAATGTGCATTTGTGTCTTCTAGGTCAAATCAGCAGTTCAGTGATGAACATACGCTATCGATTGGATAAGCTGCTGAGAGGATACACTCAAGTAGGTCCTCTAGGGAAGACTAGGATAGCAGATAGGGCTAGGATTGACAATTCTGTGATAGAACATACGTTGCCAATTAGGAAACTACTCAAGAGGATTCACTCAAGCAGAGACCCTAGGATAGGATAAATCAAGGCACTTTGTGATGAACAGTGAGTACCAAGACATAGTACTTTGTGATGAACAGGGAGTACAAATATGAGCAGCACTTTGTGATGAACAGGGAGTGCCAAACACATAGTACTTTGTGATGAACAGGGAGTACCACTAGGATAGAAGCAACACTTTGTGATGAACAGTGAGTGTCACTAGGATAGAAGCAACACTTTGTGATGAATAGTGAGTGTCACTAAGATAGAGTACCATACGCACTTAGATAAAAAGTAGCATTTTGTGATGAACAGTGAATGCCACTAGGACTGATATGATTGATTTGCTTAACTGCAGGAGTATTTGCCTATGCTGGAGTCGCCAGAGAGATTCCCATCAAATCAGAGGTTGTGACCAGAGTTGACATTCGAGGACAGGGTTGCCATTGAGGGCATGGGTTTGTGATACATTATGTATGTGCCTAAGTTTCGGGTGAACATGGGTTTGCTAACTACTTTAGCTGAGAGGTGGCACTTTGAGACGTGCACTTTCCATTTGTCGATGGGTGAGATGATAGTCACCTTGGAGGATATATATAAGATTTTGAGGATACTGATCGATGGGGAGTTAGTTCCTTATGATCGAGAAGGAGACAGGGATGCACTAAGACGAGTGTTCTAGGATCCGAGACTGGAGATGAGGGTAGGACATGTGGCTTGGGACACCATGACAGCTACAGGATTAGCGCTACCAGCAGTGCTAGGGGGAGTGATCAGTGGGTTCCTGTGTCCCGATAGGGTGACATGAGGTTTGGCTGTGGGCTGGGAGAGAACCTTGGAGACGTTGATTACACAGCACACCAAATATGCCTAGGGACCATGTGTGTTGGCACACTTGTATTACGAGTTGCATCAGTTTATATATCATGGATCCATAGGATTGGGTTGCGGGGTTACATTGCTACAGGTGTGGGCATATGAGCATCTGCCAGTGACATGACCTATACACTTCAGGGGCAGGGGGCATGGACACATCTTTGTGCATTTGTACGACATGATTACATCGCAGCCACGGATTGGCAGGTTGGAGCATTGGCGTCGGGTCCTAGATGAGATTGACACTGTTATATGGAGGTCGTACCTTGGGTGCGAGCAGTGGGAGGAGGACACAGTGGATCTCTCGTACACCTTCCAGAGCAGATATCTGATCAGGTGGATGCCCTATGTTTTGGAGAGACAGCTGATTGACAGAGTATGTAGGCAGTTTGGCCGAATTCAGCGGATGCCCCGGGGTTCCGGGATGTATGCTCGGACAGTCCGGGATCAGGTACACTTTGGACCACTATTGTCATATGATCAGGCCATGACGCAGCTAGCAGAGATGGTGCCGATGCCATGGGATATGTGGTCAAATATTGAGGATGTAGGCATGGATGTCGAGTACACGGCATATTGGGCTGAGCATCCCTTTCCATGACTGATAGACCTAGGGGAGCTAGTAGAGGGAGATGGTGGTGGGGATGAAGATGATGATGGAGATGGTGGGGGGAGAGGGCCGACAAAGGAGGTGGGGTGCCATTGGAGAGAGGAGGGTGATTCTACGGAGAGAGGGTGGGGAGGAGAGACAAGCTCGGGTGGTGAGGGGTCGGGGTGGATTGCCACTACAGGTGCCAGCAACATAGTGTCCTAGATAGGTGTAGGGATAGGGATAGAGGCAGGTACATTTACAGGCACATGCACCAATACAGGGGGAGCCACAGGCAGAGCCACAGACAGAGGCATAGGGGGTCGAGGTGGAGGATGATGAGCTGGTTGAGCTGAGGGAGATCTGCCAGGGACAAGCAGATGAGATTCAGGACTTGGAGAGGGAGAGGGGTATACTCAGGAGGCAGCTCAGAGATATTGAGTGGGAGTGAGGTCAGGCTATACAATGCTACACTGAGGCTGAGACAACACTGAGGGCTGCGAGGTAGGCGGTAGAGGACATAGGGGCTGGATATGCCTATGTTCTGTGGGTAGGGGAGGAGATCGCTTACTGGAGGGATCTCTATTATGGTGTAGTGCTAGCCGATCAGTGGGCTAGGAGCTTCCGAAGACCATCACGTACAACGATGGCTACAAGAGGGAGCCAGAGGAGACATGCATCTAGTGATGGGGTTATGGGTCCTCCACCACCACCAGATAGAGGGGGTAGGAGAGATGATCCTGAGGTGAGTCCTTCCAGGGATTAGACTCCATTGAGGCCAGGTGGCTCTGAGGGAGGGAGTTCATCATAGCCTTAGAGGGCTCCCTATGTATCAATTTTTGTACCATTTTGTATTATGATGTAGACACCTGCGGGTGATTGTAGCCATATGATTTTGACATCATTGTATTATGACACTTTATGATTATATATATGAGATGATTCATCTTTGTGGCAGCTATATGCATTTGTATCTATGTGATGCTTCTATATGTTTCTATGATGTATGTTTCTATGTGATGGTTATGATATGGATGCAAATATGTACATAATGAAATGCAATATTTTTGTTTTTTTATGTTTTTAATATGTTATGTCAATGCAAATGTGAATGTATGAAATGTAGATGAATACGATAATGCAAAGAACTATTTTCATGATGAAAACATAAAATGTGCTAATATGTGTTATGCAGGTGAAGCTACATGAGATGCAAATGTTTTTGGCATGTCATTATACTCAGTCATGTGATAGCGGGCTACATGGACTCAAGAAGGATGATGGAAGTCAATCAAGAAAGGGGGATGAAAGATAGAAGATATGGAAGTGAAAGAGCTTCTTGTGTGTTATCATCATTGAGCTTTATTATTGCAAAATAGGTTATGACAATCAAGGCATATGTTCGACCCAGAAAGTCATTGTACCCATTTGCATGGAGATAAGACAGTCACAAACAAGGAATGCCTCAGTTCATACTAGACTCTCAGTGTCCTCATATCCTTGGACAAGTCATAGCATTACTAAGAGACAATCCATAGACAGCAAAGAAAAATAGGTGACGATACCCCATCCTCGCCTTTCTAGTCAAAGACATTCTAGAGATAGAATCTCTAGTCAGAGACATCCTGGAAAAGCTAAAAGACATGTCACCAGAAAGATTAAAATCAAAAGAAAATCAAGACTCGACACCAACATCCACTGTAGTCCTCAAGTTTAGTGTCTCTTTTCACTTGTATAAGTCTTATTTGATTGTGGTCACAATGTTTACTTTCACAAAAAGGATAGATAGCATTGAACCATATGTTGTCTAAGTCTGTTGAAAGATTTGATTTGTTGAAGCCCATTGTTGCTGCTGTGTCTCATCTGAAACTGACTGAATCCATGAAACTGATACCTTATTGCGGAGAAGATGGAACTTTATTGCAGACTAGTGATGCAAGTGCTGCTTTATTGTGGATTGTGTGCGGATAGACTAAAGAAAATTTGGAAGAAACTGTACTCCTCGAAACATGTGATGCTCTCAGTTCCACACCCATTACTAGACGTAGGATTTTCCTTAGCCACAGATAGGAGCTGATTTATTATGGATGGAAAGGGATGAAAATAAAGGTTATTATGAATGGCGAACCAATCTTGGGTAGATCAATAACAAGCCATGATGGGAATGTGTAAAGTTTATTATGAATGAATAGGTCGTAAGTGTGAGCAAAGTGAAGTGATGAAAGAGAATCCTGAAGGAGGGAGGAGCAATGTCTCTACACATGGCGCTGGTGACCCAGTTTTCACCATGGTACTTGTCTAGGGTGCCACCGAAGTGATTTTCACCGTTGGACGAAATGTTTTTTCTTTAATTTTTTTATTTTTCAATTTTTTTGTGTCACAAGGCACCTGTTTGCCAGGTTTTCACCAAGTAATGATTTTTTTATGTTTTATGATTTTTTTTATATTTTTGAATTTTTTGATTTTTTTTGTATTTTTGAATTGGAGTACTCTGAAGAGCTATGTGTAAAACCTACGAAGGTGCATGCTGTTGATAGGATCCTCTAAAGGTTCACCCTCTGTGGTTGAGAGTTGATATGCACCAGATCCATATGCTGTTGTAATGATGTAAGGACCAAGCCAGTTTGATTCGAATTTGCCCTTCTTCTCTTTGTCTTGCTGATTTTTAAGATGTTCTCTGAGAATGAAGTCACCCACCCCGAATGTGCGAGGCTTAATCTTATGATTGTAACTGCAACATTCTTTGACTGAATGATGTGTAGCTTGAGTGACTGTTTTCCTTGATGAAGGAACTGAGATAGAATTGCTAGTGTGTGGACTACACAAGCCTGTATGTGTGTCACCTAAAGAATTTTGGGCATCCCTGACAACAAAGTCCCTAGAGGAAGCTCCATTAGAGGTCCATGATGTATCGCCAGAAGGGGATGAATGTGTGAAACAAGTGGATGAATGATGAAGGCTTATGATTGTGAAAAGAAGTGGAAGTATCATGATATGATGGAGACTTAGGATCAACAAGTATGCTTTTTGACTTAAAATTTTAGAGCTTTTGCCCCCAGTTATTTTGATATTAGAGGAGATCAACTCTTGTTCTTTTTTGTTCATAGGATTTTTATCCTTGACTTTGATTTTTGCAGAGTCCAGTAGCTTTTGATTTTGATTTGAACTAAAGGACTTTTCTTTATTTTTGACTTTTAGATTTTTCTTTTCAAAGCTTGATTTTTTATCCCCAATGAGTAAGGGCTTTTGTAATTCTTGTTGATCCAAGTCTAGGAATGGAGTGGAAATGGAATGAGTAGATGAAATGGTAAGGCTATGTGAGTTCTCAAGAGGGTTGGCGATACACTCAATAGATTCTTCACTGGAGCCACTCTTAGGACTATTGATATCAAGATATGCTTGCATTACTAGAGGAGATTTGCATTCAGACTTAGTAGCCACAACACTAGGTGGTTTACTCCCAATTCCTTGGCATTGCAAATTATTTTTAGTTTTTTCTTGTCGACTGAATGTCTTAGAAGATAGTAGGAGTTGATCAACATGAAAGATATACTCACCACATCCCAGATCTTTAATCTTGAATTTTTCTTTGAGCTTTGCTTCCTTTGATGTAGAAGGTTTCAAGGATTCTGGATCCACATATGTTGATGAAGGAATAGCTTCTCGATTGACTGGGATTGTTATTTCTAATCGAGGTTGCAAATTGTTGCAAAATATGAATGGATTTGGGTCAGCTTTGACGGTCACTTCAACTCCATTGTGTGGAAACTTGATACATCGATGATATGTAGATGGGACTGTGCTCATCTCATGAATCCATGGACATCCCAAGAGTATGTTGTATGTGAGATCTAGATCAAGGACTGGACAAACCACATCCTTCATAACTGGCCCTACTCTGAGAGGTAATGTGACTATGCCTTTGGATGAATGCTCTTCATCATCATATGCCTTGATGGTAATTTTGTTTGTAGAATTCACAGCTTTATCAGAATATCCCAATTGTTTAATAGTGCTCAACGTACAAATGTTTAGACTTGCTCCTCCATCTATCAGGACTCGTTTGATTCTATGTTTTTGTATGAAGGCTTCAATGTGTAATGGTGCATTATGTGGCTAACTTACAGAGGCATCATCAGCTTCTATGAATGTAAGGGAATGTGGAACAGAAAGGTATCCCACCATGGCTTGAAATTGGTCCACGTTCAGATCAATAGGAATGGCAGTGTCTCTCAAGATTTTGTCAATGATGGCTTTATGTGTAGGGGATATGCGTAAGAGCTCAAGGATGGAGATGAGTGCGGGTGTCTTCCCTAATTGTTCTACAAGGTCATATTCAGGTTTGGTTGATGAGGAAGTGGTGTTTTTGGCTGGAGCACCTTGCAAAGTGAATTTACCTCGACGAGTTGTAACATGACATTCAGAGGTAGGTTCAGAAGAAGATCCAATGCCTTTCAGAATGATCTTGGGTCTCTGGGTAGAATTCTCAGGGGTTTTGTCCTTGATGATAATGGTAGAGACATAATTGTCCATCGAGATGTGATTGATAGTTGAATCATAGTTGTAGGATGCTCTGGTATAGTTGGTTTGATCATCTATGGCTACAACTTTTCCCTTGTCATGCTTTGGGAATTGTTCCTTAAACATCTCATGTTCTTGATTGGATGATTGTCCTTCAATCTCAATGTCACCTCTATCAATGGGATCTTGTATGATGTTCTTCAGTCGATGACAATTTCCTATTTTATGACCCTTGCTCTTATGGAATTCACAATACTCATCATCATTCCACCAATTTGGTTTGACCTTTGGTTCATATGGAGGAAAATCTGGAGCTGTGATTACTTTGTTTGCCACTAGCTTCTTGAAAACTGACTCAAGTGGTTCTCCCAATGGAGTGTACTTCCTTTGTGATCTAGAAGTTGTTTGAGTATTCACTTGATTGTTTGTAGAGCTTGATCCCGAAAAAATGATTTTGGGTCACACTGTATTGGCATCAACAACACCATCATTGACTGTGTTCTTGTTTTTATTCCAAAATCTTGGCTTATCTTTTCCTTTAAAGTCATCTTTGTTTTCCTTGAATATCTTAATGACTCCTTGTTCGATTAGGACCTTTTCTGTCACTAAGCCTTTTTCAATGCCATCCTTGAAGGTGGACAAACAAGCTTTCCTTAGATCATAGCCAATGTCTTTGTTAACATTTTGGGTGAACATCTCTACCATTTGTTTTTGTAGAATTTCACAAGAGCATCTGCTAGCTAGATTCCTCCATCTTTGTAAGAATGATGAAAAAGACTCTCCCTCTTTTTGCTTGGTGTTGCACAAAGTAAGGACTGATATGTCTGTCTCTATGTTGTAGGAGAAATGTTGAATAAATGCCTCTGCTAAGTCACCCCATGACTTAATACCAGGTGGAAGTTGGGAGAACCATTCCATAGCTTGATCACCTAAGCTTTGTGGGAATAATCTCATCAAATATGTCTCTTCTGCTGCTACCTCAATGCAGGCTGTGAAAAACTGTCTTATGTGTGCCTTAGGATCCCCTTTGCCTCTGTACTTATCAAATTTAGGCATCACAAAGTGTGTCGAAAATGGAGGCATTGGAATGCTCTTGTCAAATGGATAAGGACATATGTCTCTCATTGTGTATGTTGGCTTTGGTGTATTTATGTCCTCCATTTTCTTTTGTAAGTCCTTGATTTGTTGCTCCAAATTGTTCTTAGGTGGAGATAGACTCCTTGGACCATACTCCATGCTTGAGGAACCAATTGGAGGAGGAGCATGCTGCATATATGGATGATATTGATCATACACATGTTCATATGGAGGAGGTCTATAATGGTGCTATGTATATGGACCACTTGGTATAGATTCTTGTTGAGGAACGAAATATCTATTTTGTCCATGTATACCATACTCTACAGGCATGTCATGTTCTAATGTGTTGCCCCCAAATTTGACACGGGGTTTCCTTGTGTCCAAATTTTGAGCATGCCTTTGAATATCCAATTGCTTTGGTGGTTGATCCTTAGCATTGGTATGTGATTGAGCATATTTTTCTGCATAAGACTTCCATAATGGTCTGTGAAGGTGAGTATCATATGCTTGACCATGTGTATATGTGACCTGTGGTTTTTGAAACAAAGATGATGGTGATTTAGGCACAAGATGTGGTCCTCTATTGCCTCCACTATTAGGCCTCCTTTGATCCATGTTGGAGTGAGTTTGTTGCAAAGGTCAATTTTCCATTATTTGAGACATGTCAAAATCATGAGGTATCTTGGCTCCACTTTGTGCCATCACTTGTAGAAAGTATTGTCTATCTCTCCTCATTATTTCCTCAACCAATTGATTAAAATGAGGATTCATAATGGTGTCTTCCACTTCTGCTGAATGTACAGAAAAATTGTCCATACTATCATTGTGTGTATCATTGTTGTTTATAGTGTCCATGTTCTCAACATTTGGAACGTTTCTATAGGCATCCATGTCGGGTAATGTAGTATGATCAGAATTGAAAAAGATATCATTGTCATACTCATAGGAACTCATGTTTGCGGACTCTTGAGCCTCTTTAGTTTCTCTCCTAGATTTTTGGGAACGGGTTTCAACCATGAACTAGGTATTGACCAAGATGTGTGAAACTAGATGAAAATGGAAAGAGTATGGAAGACCAAGAGTTGGATGGAATGTAATTGGATCTGAGGTGTACTTGCAATGTCCAAAGTGTAATTCCAAGTATGTATGTAGTAGAGTAGGTGTGGCTTCCAGATAGATGATAGTTTCTCTTGATGAGGTAAGTTGACCTTGACTCTAAGTAAGACCAAATGAGACCCAAAGGTGATAGACCTTGATGAGGGACCACTTAGTAAAATGTTGTTGTATGTAGTGTGTTGACAAAGTATGATGAGGACAAGCAAGTGACCTTTTAACTCATGTTTAGACAAATGTGAATGTAATGTAAGGTGTAAAGCAATGATGGACTTTGTAAGACCCAAAGACAGGTTGAATGCTAGATGAAACCCTGGAGAAATAACCTAGGAAGCTCAAGAATTTTGAAACTGACTGTGTTTGTTTGCTTAACTGTAAAAGTTTTCAATTTTGAACATAGATGTGCCTGTATACTGCACAGACGTGATTTCCTGACGCAGACGTGGCTCTGTTTAACATAGACGCGTGTCTAAGATTTTGTAAATGCAATGTTGATTCTGAGAACACAGACACATTTCTACTCTTCACAGACGCCGTTATATGACACAGATGCTATTATGTCAGACACATACGCGTTTCTGCAAAATTTGTGCAATTTTTTTCCAATCTGTGAAGTTGTTTTGTTGTGACCAAATTTGACTGTTTGATTGTTTTTCGTGACAAGAGGACACAGTGTTGATGAGGATTCAATGTTTGCAAGTGTCTAGACTCAAAAAATATGACTCAATAAAAAGTGTGATGTCTAATGTAAAATTGTTTTGCATACACTTGAAGACACAAAAGACACAATGTTTTGTTGTTTGGGCTTGAATGTTTCAATGTTTAAAATAAGTCAAGCACAATTCTTATGGCTGGCCAAGACAATAGTTGTTGATCCCACATGGAGTTTTACCCTCGAGGCTACACTATTCAGAGCGGATACTTAGATTCTTGACCTCACTGGCTCCACCCTCGGCACTCACTTCTCGGGTCAGCCAAGCATCAGTCCCCACAAAAACTCCCCATGGCAAACTTTGTATCTCTACTAAGAACCGTATGTGTGTGGGCCGCTACCAGAGGTCCGACCTCCTGCCCCAACAACTAGAAGGATTTTCGCTTCTAAAACAAAAGGTGCTAGTAAGGGCATCCGCTCGTGTGGCCATACATGCGGCACTTTCAGCTCTATAAATATAGAAGGCTCCCAGCCGGTAGGGGTTACGCCCTACAACTGATCAAATAAATTTGATCAAATGGGTTTATGGGGAGACATAGTGTCGATATTGTATATGGTGAAAATGGATAACAATAATAACGATATTGAAAGGCTAAATGAATTCAACCACAAAAACCCTAGCCTAACAACAACAAAGATCCACCATAACATATGAAGATTACCTAAGACAATGCAAATCAAACAAAATCACAAAGATTATACCTTCACATGTCCAATAGGGTTTTGATCTCCATTCTTCCTATCTCCATTGATCTTGTTTGATGCATTTGCTCTCAGATTTTATGTGCACAAGAGCTCAACAAAGAACGGAATGTGGTTGCAAGTAGGATCGTAATGTAGTCAAGTCATTAAAATGATTCCTTAGAATGAATGATTAGGGTTAGATAATGAAGGAAGCATCTCCTTATATAGAAGACACAATATGAAATGGAGGGATAAGATTGAGAGGTGTAAAAGGAGGTCGGCTAAGATTAGAGAGTAGGTAAAAGAAATAATAAAATAATGAAAGGGGTAGGTAATGTATGAATTAAGAGATGAATGACATGTGTCATGGGTAGAAAAGGTTAATGAATTAATTAAATAAATAAATATTTATTTAATTAATAGAAGAAATGAGATCAATTAAATAAATAAGATATTTATTTAATTTAGGAAAAGGATAATTTAAATAAATAAATAAATGTATTTATTTAAATGAGAAATAAGGCTAGAAGAGGATAAATGAATTAATTAAATAAATAAAGATTTATTTAATTAATAGAAGAATTAGGCTTAGATAATTAAATAAATAAAATATTTATTTAATTAGACTGGACAATTCTGGGTGTCTACAGGTATAAACTAATCAGCACACGTTATCCATAGTTTTCACCATGAATATAGTTGTTTATATTGGTTCGGAAGAGGTGGGTTTTCCTCGCTACCACTTGGGTCATTCTCTCCTCACTAGTAGTCCTAATGACCACACGGGGAGACAGGCCCTCTAAAGATTTAAACAAAAAGAGCCTATTGCTCAAGACACAAAAGACAATGATTCAATTTTAGTGCACCAATTGAAGTGTTTGCTAGTCTATGAAAACAAGGAACACAATAAAAATCAAAAACCCTTGCCAAGGACCTGCAACAAAGATTTATTAGTAGTTTGGATTGTTTGAAATAATCACCCCTTCTTGCAAGCACACAAGTTAGGTAAATTTTAGATCCAAAAGACTTTGTGAGAATAGGGGCCTTCAACAAAATGATTTTGTTTTCAAGACAAGTTGCACCAATTTCATTAGCTAGATCTGAAGATGTTAGCTCAAAATAAACTAGATCTAAAAAATTGAATGATTAAAACTGAATCAATGAAAAAAAAAAAACCCTAAAAATGAAATCAGTGTGCACAAACGCAGGTACAATAGACAGACGTGGCTTTGAGACACAGACGTGACTCTGTAATGCAAATGCGGCTTCTGGACGCAGACACGCCTACAAACCCCACAGATGCGACTCGAGATCACATACGCGATATTCGAAATCTGCAAAAAACGATGAAATAGTGTTGCAGACGTAGACACGGTTCCAGATGTCATAGACATGACAGAAAGTCACAAACACAATTCGGAAGTGCACAGACGTGACAGAAAGTCAAAAACGCGATCCGAAAGTGCACAGACGTGACAGAAAGTCAAAAAACATGATCCGAAAGTACGTAGACGCGAAAATATCAAAATGCTGTTGAAAAATGTCAGATCTGCAACTTCAAAACACAAAATCTGCAACAAAGATGTTAAATACAAAAGGGACAAGGGTCCCACCGGGTGTGCCAAAATGTATACAGTGAAAATGGAAACAACAATAACAATATTGAAAGACTAAATGAATTCAACCACAAAACCCTAGCCTAACAACAACAAAGATCCACCATAACATATGAAGATTACCTAAGACAATGTAAATCAAATGAAATCACAAAGATTATACCATCACATGTCCAATAGGGTTTGGATCTCCATTCTTCCTATCTCCATTGATCTTGCTTGATATATTTGCTCTCAGATTTTATGTGTGCACAAGAGCTCAACAAAGAATGGAATGAGGTTGCAAGTAGGATCACATATGAAAAACGTAGTGTAGTCGAGTGCGTCAATTGATTAGCCAGGTAGGGTTGATAATGAAGGAAACATCTCCTTATATAGAAGACACTATATGAAATTGAGGGATAATATTGAGAGGTGTAAAAGGAGGTCGGCTATGATTAGAGGGTAGATAAAGAAAATAATAAAATAATGAAAGGGGTAGGTAGTGTATGAATTAAGAGATGAATGACATGTGTCATGGGTAGAAAAGGCTAATGACTTAATTAAATAAATAAAGATTTATTTAATTAATAGAAGAAGTGGGATCAATTAAATAAATAAGATAGATATTTAATTCAAGAAAATGATAATTTAAATAAATAAATGTATTTATTTAAATGAGAAATAAGGCTAGAAGAGGATAAATGAATTAATTAAATAAATAAATATTTATTTAATTAATAGAAGAATTAGGCTTAGATAATTAAATAAATATTTATTTAATTAGACATGACAATTTTAGGTGTCTACACATAGAAATTGTTATACCGATAACTTATGAATCTATCGGTGTAACTTGTAACAATAAGGCAATGCGGATCATGGACTTATAGAATCGAGAGATCGGAAGTAATGAGAAAATTCTATCCCGATACTTGATGACTGAAGGGAACCAAAGGCGGGCCCATCGAAGAAAAAGACCATATCGGGATAGTGCAAAAATAGTTAGACTGATCCCCGATGACATGGAGAATCGGAAGGTGGAACCATCGGTATTACCTATACCGATAAAACAGACTCGGAAGCATAAAGCATAAAAGTTCATCAGAGACTCATCGGGACTTCGAGAGGAATAGAAAAAGGCTATTCCGACCCCCGATGATGATAAAAGTGCTTGTGAGGATATTGGTGTAAATTATACTGATAAAGTAAACATTAAGTGAGGACTCATCGGGACATCGAAAGAACAAATTTTATGCTATGCCGAGTCCTGACAGGACTATTAAGGTAGATGGAGAGTTGCTAGGAGTTCTTCGGGATGAGTTATGCCGATAATGCGGGGGACTTAGTCAGAATGCGGATTGGTATATTGAGATCATCGGGGCATCAGAGGGACATAAAATGAACTATGCCGATACCCGATGGGTTAAGTAAAAGAAAACCGAAGGCGAATGCATTGGGGAGAGTTATGCCGATGGAGCGCGAAAACAAAAAGAAAAGCCTAAACTAAAGGAGTGCCCATCAGGATAAAGTGAACCATTGGGATAGGAGAAAAATTGCTATCTTGAGACCCGATAAGTCGGTCGGAATAGCTTGGGCCGATTAGACGGTGAAAAGCAGTAAAGTCATAACAAATGGTGCCAAACAATTGAATCATCAGGAAAAGTCTCACCGATTAGCCGTTGGAGGTCTTGATGTGAAAAACTGACAAAATGGCTTCCATTAAATGCATCCATTGAGTAGGTTTGTTGCCACACGAAGCAGATCCATCAAGATTGTAGTAATTAAGTACAAGATTGGACTCCTTGGGATATATAGCCAGTGTCGCATAACAACATTTTGCAGAAAGTTATTGTAGAAAGATATCAGGTGTTGATTGAGAAATATTTTGAGTTGCTGAGCGTAGAGTAAAGGAATTTGCAGAGATGGAAGGGTCAAGCTCAAAAGGGAAGCGAAAGGTTGTTGAAATATCCGGTACCAAGACAAAAAAATCAAAGAGTGAAGTCAGTGAGGCCCGAAGAAAATTAAATCAAGACATGATAGATCAGATGGGCTCTCCAGAAGCTAGGTCACGCAGAGCTAAGGTAAATTTGCCTATTCACGACTAATTAGAGGACAGATATAGAGAAATCGGAGATGTACTCACAACAATGTGTGGGCACAAGCTGTTTCTTTTTCATTACCTCCACAGGGATGAGCCTATGCCAATTTCAAACCCATGGAGTACCAATATAGGTAAACTCATGGTATCTAATATCTTTGTAAATATTGATTTATTGAAGCTCTTGGTAAGACATTATGATACAAACAAGCGATGCATTATGTTTCTCGACGGGACCGCTTTAGTGCATTTCGCATTAGCCATAATTTAGGAAGTCTTTGTAGTAGATCTAGATGTGAATGTGCCTTTATCTTTTGTGGATTTGGAGGAGGAATATAGGAAAATGGATACTACATACTAGGGTTGGAACGTCGCTATCCATAAAGTAGAGAAGGGGAGGCTAACAGAGGAAGATGGTCCTCCTTATGATATGACTATTTTCAAGAAATATTTGTAGTATACCTATATGGCATGTGGTCAAGTTGGAGGAGTTGAAGCTCCCAATGTAGCAAACATAGGACTGCTAGTTTTAGCAGTAGATATTCAGAGACACGAGCCTAGAGCTTTTGATTTTGCTTCATACTTGGTGGATAGGCTTCATGAAGGCTTCCTAAACTTGAAGGAAAATCCAGACAAGCACTTCAAGAATTATTCCCTGTTAATGCATATTATTTTATTTTATGGGAGATTTAGAGGATTATGGTCAGAAGGTTTGAATGTAAATACGGTTGGGAAGAATGGACAAGATCAATCAGTGCAGTTGTGGGTTTCTCTCTGGGATTACAGATATGTAAATTCTCATTACCTCAAATTTGAGGAATTCTTTGTTAAGCCCATTTTCTTTCTCTTTGGTGAGCCTCTATAGGGATCATTTTCTGAGGATGTCAAGAAGTTTCTTAGGCCTCACAAGCACAAAAATCCAAAGGTTAATCACAATTGGGGTGATTGGTACTCATGCCAAAACTTCACTTTTGTTCGGTGCTATGGATTTGAAGGTTACCCCTATGTGTTATTGAAGCCTGCACCGGACATGATTACCTTTTTGGAAATTGTAAGGCAATTAAGTGTCTCTAATGCCAAACATTTTGGAGGTGCACACAAGAAAGCCTTCCTCCCTGGTACACTTCATTTCTAGGATTTTAAAATTGTATCTACCAAAGCATATGAGGTTATTGACAGGAAGCTGGTGGATGAATACAACCTATTCCAGTACATGTCTAGAATGCATTATGATCCTAAGGGTTACATCCACACAAGTAGGAAGAGACAAGAGTTGGGAGATTACTTTCATCAGGAGGATGAGTTTGAAGACATGTGTAAAAATAAGTGGAGGAGCTTGCAGAGGTTATGGAGACCTTGGAGAAGAAACTGGAGGAGAGAAGACATAGACTAGAAAACATGCAAGGAGACCCAGCTCAAAGTGATTCAGGGGAGAACGAAGTGGTTTCCAAACTCCATGCACCTGATAAAGAGAAAGAACCATAAGCACAGGCTAAGCTCCTCGTTGTGATAAATACATAAACATATGAGAGGATGACAGAGTACACTTCATTTTTTTCAGATGATCAGTTCATCAAGTCTAAAGAGTTTAAATCCTTTTTATACCACTTCAAAGGGAAGAAGCTGAGGGAAGCAATGCCAAATATCACACCAGAGAATGAGGAGGAAATGTTGCAGAAGCTTAAAGCTAGTATTGATACATAAATAGAGACAATGACCCCTCAGAGAGGAAGGCGGTTGCTAACAGAGGCAGGTATTATTCTTTTCCTAGGATAGGATTTGAGTGCATCTTTTATTTTTGCCAGTTTGTTACATTCAAACAATAAGGAATTCAGGTTGAATGTCCAAGGGGTTAATGATATATTCATTGGATCAAGATATGGGCATTGTACCCCCCAAATAAAAGGCCAAAAATCATAGATGTTGATAAAGCTTTTGGTCACATGATGACCCTGAAAGTTGGAGAAGTAGATCCTATGGTCATTGCTGACATAGGAATTAATATCTCAAAATTCAATAAGGCTTAGATGAAACACGAGATAGCAGAGAAAAATAAATATAAGGCTTTTTATGAGGAAACCCTTAAGAGGAGTGGGAATCTAATCCCTCAAATTATTGATTCAGGAGGCCACTGGAAGAAGAAATTTGAAAAACTAGCTTATGAACACACTAAGTTGAAGAGGGAAATGAAGGGCATCGGGGCTGATACTGCTTGTGTATTGATAAGTAAAAGATATGATAACATGGAGAAGGCATTGAGCAAATTATGGGATTTATATCAAAAGAAAATGGACAATATGGTTTCTAATACCAGAATTAGAGATAGACTCAACCTGTTGTTACAAGATGCATCAACTAGGGAAAAGGTAAAGAAGAAGGTTCAGGATTTGCTTGTCATACATGATGAATTTACGAAGGAATTGAGATCTGAATTTGACGAGTGCTAGCAAATTGTTCAGGATGGGGTTCCCAGTTTGGTAGATGATGTAGGTGTGATTAAGGATAAAACCATATGGCTCTCTGAGTGTAGGTCTTTGCTTAGTGCAGCCCAAGCCATTTCCAAGCGGGTATTCTTGATATGAATGATATGGCCAATCAGTTGGAGAACTTTTACGTGATCAAGAACGCAACCAAGGATGCAATATTCAACACAACAACCTACAAAAACGCAGGCTATTTGTGGCACATTCAGAAGTGCAGACAGTGGCTGGATTGAAAATCTTAAGTCATTGTTTAGTTTTGTGTTTGTAGTGCAATTGATGTTTTAGTTAGGCTGTTGTTCAGTTAGTTGTTTAGGATAATGAAAGGGTGTGTCCTTTCATTTGTATCTCTTAGCATGTGTATTTATAATGAGTCATTTTGTATGTAAAGGCATCTAGGATTTAGGGAAAATATATACTGCCTAGAAGGACTGCAAGTTATATGTATTAGTGAAGTCTATAGGAAGAAGAAGTATCTTTTTGTGCACATAGACTGTAATGGAGTATTTTCAAGTACATGTTATGTATGCAATCATTGCCTAAGGATTAATATACAAGGTTCATGGTTTCTCTTTTCTAAATATTGTGCATGCTTTTGTGTTCATGAGTTATCTTGGTCCTCTTGATAAATCTGTCATTTGATTTTCTATGATGTGTCATCACATGTTGTTACATTAAATATGAGATTGGGTTTTTCATTGTTTGTGTAACACATACTGAAACCTTCATAGTTGATAAGATTTGATAAGATTTTGTCTCCACAAAATGTCATAAATATCCTTGGATAGAGGTACTGGTCTGTTATTTATCTTTTAAGGTCTTGGTTGGCCATACATTTAAGGTCCTTGACAGAGAAACATTCTTCCAAACTCTATATGAACTGATCTTCACATATTTCTTTTAAAGTCCTGAAAGCATTCTTATTCTGAATATACTATCATAATCATTTCTTTTCAAAGGCATTCACCGGAAATAAAGAGATTCTTGAGACCCTGTGCTTTTGGAGACAACTAAACAATCCTAGATAATTTAATCAAAATGATAACAAGCATACAGACACAAAGACAACATAGATCTGGGCTCATAAATGTTCTGATTGTATATTAATATTCTCTCATCAAATTTTTACATGGACACAAAATGATCCTCCAAAATGCCAAAACAAAAGCCTGTATATATTTTGCCAAAGCTTTCATACAAAATTCTTGTGATACCCATTCTAGGTAGTCTTGGTATCCACTTATAGAAAATAGGATGCAACAAGCTTCAAACTTCCCTACAAAATATTCCTATCCTAACCATAATTCCCCCAAAAAACTTACATCAATTACAAAATATTGTAGCAGTAGGAGCGCAACTGATTCTGAAAAGTATTCCTCTGCAGATCAAGTTGCTTGTGAACTACCACATGTCGGGGCATCGGTGGGACCTTCCTCTGCTTCTGCTTCTTTCAAAATATATTTGGTTTCCCATATTTTGAATGTATCATCATCAGGCCATGAGAATTTAATTATTTTTTTCTTTAGTTTGTTCCAACTCTTTCATGATTTTGTCAACTGTTTGACTTCTCCAAAAAGCTGAAATGTGATTTTATTTTCTCAATTTACTCAATTTTCTGAATAAATAAAGAAGTATCATCCATGTTTATAATGTTATTAATTCTCTGACACAATTTATGACCTATCTCCTCAATCCATACTTCTTTATCTTTTATCTTGTTGGCACTCAAAAAACCTCCAGGAAACAATTCAATTTTTTCACTTGCATACTCCTTTCGGTACAAGTTTTCCCTCCTTTCGATGTTAACTCCATCTGTCCCAAACCTGGACAACTCATTTGCTAATTCACAAGTAGGTCTGATTATGGCATCAACACCTTCTTCTCCCTGGGACAAAGAATATATAATCTTCAAATCCACCTCTTTGGCGGTCCATTTATCCAAAATTGGCTCCAAAGTAGCCTTTTCTTCTTTTAAATAATCTAAAAGACTCATTACCCTTCCCATATGTATATGCACAATTGTTGGCCCAATAGTATCAACAAACTTCAAAATAATACCCCTGATCTTTTCCTCATACTTATTTGCAAAAATTGTTTGATCTTGCCTCACTCAATCTCATCCTGAATGTTCTCAGCTGATTGGAAACCAAGAGTCATGGGAGAAGGAGGGAATTGAATAATTGGGCTGGAAGGAGGGGGCTTAGTAGGAGAAGAAGCAATCATCAGTTGTGAAGACTCACCCCTTTGATGTTGTCCTTCCAATTTACTCTTCAACTCTGCAATAGTGCCATCTTTAGAAGCTAGCTCAAGATTTGCTTGATTATAAGCCTTTAGGACTACCTCTAATTTTGCATGGAGATTAGCTTTCTCCTTGGCCTCTTTTTCTGCCACTACCATACTGAATTTAGCAGACTCTAAGGTCATGCTAGCAGCTTCTACTACCCCTGTGTCTCTGACTCTTTTCACAATCATGCCCCCTAAGTAATCAGATTCTGAGAAATCTCTCCTTTTATTTTCCTCTCTTTTAAGTGACCATATTACAAGGGCTACATGGTGAGTACTGGAATTCATTCCCTCTAAAGGCTTGGTCTCCTTCCTTACTACATCAAAAACTATTGCATCGTCTATGTCCCATTCTGAGAGAATTAGCACTCCAGCATCTGCAATCAATTTTCTCCCTTCCTCAGGGGTAATTGCTTCAAACTCTCTCACCATTTCCTTCTTTATTTCCGCTTCAACAACAGATGTATCCTTATGGGGTTGTTCAACTTTCCCCTTTTCACACCTTTCTTTAAACTGCCCTATATGCCTTCACCAAAGAAATTGCAGAAAGGCTCCTGTCTTTATAAAACTGTTATCAGCCAAAAATTCATCAGTGGCTTGCTTAATGACCTTATCCAGTTCTCTACCTGCAAATTCTTCAATAGTCAAGTTCATTTTGGCACCTGCTAGCTCTTCTGGCATCCCCTTCTTGTAATTCTCCATATGTACATGCAATCTCCCCTAAGCTTCCTAGTTGCAATAATTGCTCAGCAACTGCCTTCTCATCACCTATAAATAATGGGGATTGAGAAGGAGAACATAGGGATTCACTTGACTGTGCCTCTTTTTCCAACCTCTGCATTTTTGGGGAAGCTTCTGACTAAAGGGCAACCTCCATTGGCCTCTTTCCCTTTGATGTAGAACATTCATCCCTCCTAGGCATTACCACATTATATCCTGATTTCTTATACATTACATACTCTCCAGGGGGAATGTCTTTGGCCAAAGCGGGCTTAACCAAGACAAGCTTTGCTTTCTCAAGGTCTACCTTCATTACATCATCCTTCTTGTCATTCAGAGTGTACATTGCATCTTCAAAGTATCCTATCAAATAATTGATCCTCTCCTCAAATGGGTGAAATCTTTTCAAAGGATCATAATTCTTCTCAAAAAATTGGACAAAATCAAGGGTCTTCTTGTATGCCAACCTTTTTTACTTCCTGCTCATCCAAATTAAATTCATTTCTTATCAGATCTTCAGGGAAGTGAAATTGATGAATTCTGCCCCGCAATTGACTTTCTTCCTAAATATACCATTGAAGAAGTCTTCAGGATCAACAAACCTAGCCACTGTCGTTGACAATCTGTATGGCTGAAGGAACTTCTCAAAATGTAGCCAACCACCTTTGGTGACTACAAAATGATGTGCCATGGTGATTGTTGGGAAGATTGTCCCTCTTCCTTTATTCGTCAGCTCTGCTTCTTGTAGTCCTCCAATTTGCCTCATAATCTCAGCAATACCAATCTTCAAAGGGACCTGATAGGGGAGCAAATATGGGGTTCCTCTAAAACCATATACTCTGAAAATGGTGGAAATGGGATATAAGATTATGTCACCCCAATTGTGCACAATCTCGATGCTCTCTGCAAACTCCTTAGGTCTGATGAATTCAAGGAGAGCCTTTGGGATCCTAGGGTTCTCTTGACACAAAAGAATTCTAAGCTTAGATGCAAAGCATCTATCAAATTTCAGATAGCTAGCATCTTCTCTATCCCAAGACAGATCTGCACTCCATAACTGAACTGGCATGTTGTCACCATCCCTTTCTCTTAGTAGGTCCATATCTTTTCCAAAATATTCCACGCCTTTAAACAAGAACATATGCATCAACATGGAATTACAGCCATAAGGTCTATCCACTTTAGCATTATTTATCCCAATTAAACCCTCATGAATGGCATCTGCAAAATAAGGTGCAAAACCATATGCTATTGCTAAGGATGAGTTCAAAATTTGTGCCATCATAAGCATATAATGAGTTGGCATGGCATTCTCTGCATCTTCTCTGAAAATTTGACATAGAGACCAATATACACCCTTAGCCCTTAAAGTGAATAAATTCGTAGGGAAAGGCTCCATTGTGCTAGGGCCTACCAATGTTAACCCTACTATCTTTGCAAAAATTCCTTCAATGGCCCATTCCTAAGATGATTCTTCTGGGCATCATATACCTTCTTGAGCATTTCAAAATCAATGGATTCCAAATAACTTGAGGCTTCATTCAGCCGGAATACCCTTGCGAGTTCATCATTAGTGATTTCAATTAGGGGGCCCCCGTTTACATTCCTCACAGTCCTAGTGATAGGGTCATAACTTTTTGCAATTTGGGTCAACAAATCAATGTCCATGAAAACTCAAGGGACCATCAATTTCCCAACATTTTATTCCCATATATTATTTATAGGACCAGGTGTATTCCATTGGCCAAACCCTACCCTGAACAAACCTAAACTTGTCATGCCTATTTGGGGATCTCTCAGCCAACATCCCTTGTCATATAAACCATCACCAATCCACAGGTGGGGATATTTGGGCACAAGTTCCTTTATCTTGGTTTTACTATTTGTGGATTCAACGAATTGTTCGAGAAAGTCATCGCAAATAGCCCTCTCTTGGTAATCTATCTTTCCCTTAAATTCTCTTCGTGGTGCCATCGTATCAATCTAAAGCTATCATCACTTCAATTGTTATTCAAATAACCCCTTCTAAATTTCCAGCACCAAACAATGCCACACAAATAGGTATTACAAAGCACAGTCATAGAAAAACTTAGTTGTCACTTGAGAAATCACAAAAACCGCACACCTAGTCTCTACTAATCCTCTTGACAGATTTTTGCAATTTGAATTTCAAAACAATATCTTATGGAGGCACCTTAGTGACAACTGAGAATTAATTATCATCAATAGGGCCACACACTTCTGCAATTAATTCTTTTAAATTTCAAATTTCGCCTACAATGAACCAAAAGGGTTTCTTCTGAGTAATTTTCCCTTCAGTCGTTGTTCCGCAATGAGTAAAGGTCGAGCATCTTCCTATCGCGGTCTACCGACAACTGTTAGATCATGTGGATTCAATGCTCCCTTTAATCACTTTAGCCTTCAAAGTGGGCCCATCATTTCATCACTCGCCTGCTCTTTGTCACTGATCCGCGATGGGTAAAGGTCGATCATCTTCCCATTGCGGTCTAGCGATAGCCATTGATTTCCTTTGGACTTTGTCACATTGGTCGGGCCCACCATTCAGTTGCTAGTCCATGAAGAGTAAAGGATGAGTATCTCTTCATAGCGGTTTAGCGAGAACCGTTAGATCATGAGCTAACCATTCGATCCTTAAGGTCCTTCGTTACTTAGTCGTCACCAGTAAACTGTCATAGCTAGCTATCTCCATTAACTGTATGGATTAACTATTTGACCGGCCCCACCACTAGTGGCTTATCGCTAGGTTGCGATGAATATTGAACACGCAACTTCCCATTGCAGTGTCACATAAAGGAAACTTATCTGGCCTTTAAGAACCCAACGCATACATAAAGGAAAATACTTAGGATTTTAGGAAACTATGAAACATTTCAAATTTAATTAAAACCCACCCAAACCTAGAACTCAAAATGGCCCCTTTTGACGACACGGTGACCCTTCCACTTAAGTGAAAAAAACAATGGGCAAATAGAAGTGATTTAAAGGTGAAATTAGAACCTAACTAGGAGGCGAAGTGATCGGTAAGACCTATGTTGACTGAAGGATGGGTGGTGCCAAATAATTGAATTATCGGAAAAGTTATGCCAATTAGCCATTGCGAAATCTGATTGCAAAGCCCTAAACCCGCCATTATTAAATGCAGAGAATAGACAGATTGGTGTTCACACGAGGCAAATCATAGGAGGATTTCAATTGAGTAAATGCTTGTAATCCGTCAAATCCATATATGATGAGTCGGTACAATGAATTTGCATAATAGTTTGAAGCTAACAGAGAGATTGAAGCAATATTAAACTACAGAAAAGGCAAAACTAACAACTATAGATCAATACTTCATGTGATAGAAAATTTGTATCTGACTACATCAATACTTAACAAACATTATGTTAGAAAATTAGCAGCAGTGTGTAAGAAGCATTGGTTCTTTACAAATTGTAATGTCCACCATCCGTCATCAGTACATGTAGATGAAAATGACATCTTTAAACATAAAAATATTGGCTACAAAATGACCATTGAAGGTGCTCCATGCACCTACATTGGTGAGCCATTTCTAACATAGTGTCAGCTGACACTTTTTCCTATTTACCATAACAAGATGTTTTATAACATAGTGGGTGAGTACCTAAAATAGTGCTATTGCTAATTTTACAAAATTATTCCTATTGTCTGCAATAGGGTCATAGAAGTGTAGTTTCGAGTGCCATATGCAAAACAAGAAATTGTAGATAAATAGCAAAACTAATTCCCAATGTATTGGAGTATGACAACCATGTTCTCTCCAATCTCCATTACTTTGACGCCGACTGGTGCTGAGAGCCAGTTATCATCGGAGTTGAGTAGTCTGTGGAAGGGATCTAGATTCCCATTCCTCACCCCTACCCTAAACACCTCCCACGCCTCCTGGATGAAGTTCTTCCTCCTCTCCCGTGCTGCCCTTTTTTGGGCAATTTCCTCATCTTCACTGTCTGACTCCTCCGATTAAGAGGAGATGTAGTTGGTGTGGTTAAAATAGATGTCGAGGGTGCTTACCCAAAAATTAGAATCCAACTCTAGAATGGCATTTCCCAGGGCCTACCCATCAGACGGGCAGACAAAGCCGTTGATCCTCTGTATGGTCGCTTCCTTTGAATTGAATATGTCAACCATAGGGCAAATGACAGCCTCATAAACAAACCCATCACACCAATGTCGATTAGCATCCAATATACCATTAGTCACCCGCCATACAACATTCCAGAGCACATCGTTTGCTTGAAATAGTCGGTTGCATTGGGCCTGGATCGATTCCTCTCTACATAGGCAACTAAGACAAAATGATGCACCATTGGTTCAGATCAATACTTCCGGGCTTAAGACTGCAATCTGAACCATTCCTTATATAAAGTTTCAGACTTTCTAGAGAAGTCTACAGACCAAAAGAGGCCCAAATTCTAATCAAGGTTCATCCGAACAACATATCTTTACTATTATGAGAACTTGTCAAGTTCCCTGCTCCTATGTACTGTATATAACCAGCTTGATACCAATCTACCAAAGCGCATGAAAAAACACAGAGGTCTTCGGTTTGTCCTTCCACTAATGTATGTCCTACCTCTAGCTAAAACGAAGCTCCCATGCTCGATCCACATTCATCAACTTAAAGGGCATTCCTTATACTAAAATAGCTTGTTCCACCAAATGGAAGAGATAGGGAAATTAAGACCATGCTAAGGAGATTCATAATACCAAGTGAGGTGTTAGGAAACTATTTACCATTTTTTATGCATTTTCCACATTTTGAGGTGATGATCCATATTTTGGATTAGGTGTTTGAATAATGGAATACTCAGAGCTCCACATGTCTGTTTGATAGTCATTTGAAGAATGATTGTCACCTAGGTTGTTACTTTTCTCAAATCTGGCCTATGAGCCCTTGTAAGCCTAAAATGGCATAAATTTGCATTATGATGTAAAATGACTTGTAAAGCCTCATTAGGCATTTAGGAATGTCAGTTTAATATTAGGAAGTCATGCTAGGAGGTTTAGTATAAGTAAAAATGCATAAAAGGCAAAAACGCACATTTGAGCAAAAGTTGTCATTGTTGCTTGACAACTTTTTGCAACTTTTTGAGAAACTTTGTATTTTTTTAGCAAATTGGTGGTTAGGCAATCGATGAAGAGTTGGTTATGACAAAAATGGCATATAAAATGCTTTGAGAATAATTCTACACAGGTTGGAACATTTGTGAGCAAGTTTGAATAGATTTTGAAGACAATTTCCATATTTTACCTTGTAATTTTGTCATTTTTGTAGCAGTAGTCTGTACCAAATGGATTGACCTTGCTACTGTTCTTTCATAGTGGTTTAGTGTATGTTATTTTATTTCTCAGGAGGTGTTTGTAATTTATTTTGGTGCAGGTTTGAGGTGTGTTTACAAATTTGTATTTCTCTTGGCCTGAGCAAGGGTTCATGAGCAGTTTGACTAACACGCATGTTAGTCGCGCGTTTTAAACCGTCGATTTTGCAATAAACGGCTGGGATTGACTAACATGTCGCTATCATGCTATACAAAAGGTCCGTTTTGGAGCCAGAATAGTCGTGGTCCCATGGAATGAGCAACAATCTGTCCATGAATTATGAATTTTGGGTTTAATAATTTTGAGAACATTTGATAAAAAACCTTCATGTCTTATTGTCTCTAAGGAAAATTTGTTTGTCTGATACCTTTTCCTCCACTTAACCGGAAGGGTCTTTATGTCATTGAAAAGGTGCCATTTGAGTTTTAAGTCTAGGCGGGTTTCATCTTTTACGTTGGATTGCTTTAATTTTCCTAAGTCTAAGAATGGTTTTCTAACGTATGCATCAGGTTCTTAAAAGTTGGGTAGGTCTGTTTTGATCCAACAATGATCGTGATATCGCAATGGGAAGTTGCACGTTGAATACCCATCATGACTCAGCAACAAACCACTAGTGGTGGGGCTGGTCAAAGATCCAGCGCTAGCAGTTAAGCACTGGCAGTTAAGTGATGAAGGGATCTTAAAGTTCGAGTGGTAAGGATTTGATCTAACGGATGTCGCTAGACCACGATGAAGAGTTGCGAGTCCTTTTACTCTTTGTGGATCAACGACTAAATGGTGGGCTCAAAAAGTATGGAGGAAAAAGTGCTTTAAACTATGGTTAGGTCCAAGGAAAATCAATGGTGGTCGTGAGACCGTGATGGGAAGATGCTACCCATCGCGACTCAGCGACCAACGGGGTCATCGGAGAATGTCATCCCATGCTACTCCGATACCCGATGGGCTAGATGGCAAAGGCGGTATCATCGGCATAACTTACTCCGATGAGGCAATACCGAAAGGTAGAAATACTAAGTCATTGGGATAACTCAAATCATTGGTGAGAGGAGTTTTGGGTTATGTCGATACCCGATGAGGGAGACAAAGCCGAGCACAGAAGAGGAAGATAAGGTTATCAGTTTTTTTCCACCATATATATTGAAATCCTCCAATTTCTTACCAAGCCAGAATAGAAACTCAATTGTGCTACAAGAATTTAATTTTATTTGTAGTCATATATATTGAAATGCTTGAGTTTGATGTTATAGAACAATTTCATGCACATACAATAAAAAACATTTGTTTTTTCACCATATATAATGAAATGTTAACAACAATTTCAAAACAGAGAAGATAAGAGTATCAGTTGGTGTCAACAATTTTTATTTTTGTCCAGTAAAGCTATATTTTATATTAATTCTGAAAATGTTTACATTCTAAGAGATAAACCTCCACAGCTAGCCGACTAGACCATCGAAGTCAGTGGACGGTATACATAACGGTCCATACATAACACATTCAAAAACATTTAAAAAAAAAAACACAGTCCTTGCTTAAAAAAAAGTTGTATGTGCCATCTCGCTAATCCAGGTGAGCAGTAACCGTGCCCTCTTCCACATCCAGCACTTCCATGTTCCTAACTTGGTTCATTTCTATCTCCCTGATGGAGCCTTCACCGAACTGCAGCACACGAACCTTCTTAGTTGTTCTTCCACAAGGTCGACCCCGTCGTTTTGAGTGTGCAGGAACTGTTGTTGCACAAGTGCTCTATATTCCGACCAAGGTCCCCATTTTGCCATCTCCACACACACTTCCCAGACATCAACCATCTCAAGGTATTGCAGAATACCATACATTCCAACCTGTGCTACACTTCTTTTGGCCTCTTTATCGAATGTGGTACTCTAGAGAAAGAGTGGTTGCAAGGGAGGAGTGAATTCACTCATATGAATCCATGCTCTGTCCACACTTTCAAAGTCGTCCATGTCTCGTGCCAAACCTAATAAAGATTCCATTTCGCCTAGCCATTCCTTCTTGACACACTTGTTCATGATTTCTCTAACTTTCAGAATAGGTCGGAGCTCCAGACACCATGCCATAAACAGAGACACTATGTCTGCATTCGTTTTGCACTTCCATCCACAGTCTATGTACTCAAGTCCAAGGATCAACTTCACCGCGGAAAGGAATGCGGTGTCTTCATAGATAAACAGGTTCATCAACCTATCATCGCTTATTCGTCCCCAAAATGCGACTTGTGTTTTGCTTGTTTCTATAGAAAAGTTGGCCTCCATATTTAAAATCGAGATACCTGTGATTCCAAAACGGACATGCAAATTTTTCAGACTAATAGCGACGTCTATAAATTATTTGAATTTTTATCAACCTATGCCTTAATTTTTTAGTGCTTTCTAATAACTAAGTTCATCTACCACATGTTCCATGTTATTCTAGAATCTAAGTTTGTACACAATAGTCTGTTGACATTTTTGTACACTTACACATTTCCATATCATGCTATCCTACGAAGACCTTGGATTCATATGATGCACACAGCGAATAAAAAGTTTCTTCGACTAACAAGGCACGTTATGCGCTTTCGTGCATGACCACTCCAAAACAGTAGTGCACAATGACTAAGACGCCTGTTAGTCGCACGTTTTACACCGTCAATTTTGCAATGAACGGGTAGCGATTGACTAACACAACGCTAACACGCTGTACAATAGGTGCTCCCGCTCCAAAGCGGACCTTTTGTATAGTGTGTTAGCGACAGTTTACTCAATCGCAGCCGTTAATTACAAAATTGACGGTGTAAAACGCTCTACTAACCCCCGTGTTAGTAAATCCGTACTTCGTTTTCGAACCAGAATACACGCACGGGCGACTAACACGCGTGTTAGTCAATCCGTATTGTCTTTTTGGAGCCAAGATAGACGTGTTCGGCCGCAGCTCCAAAACATACATTATTTTTGTTATTTTAGACTATTTATGTAATAAATAGTAAATCATATTAAAATAAGAAGACCAAAAAACTTGTGTAAAATTATTTACAAATTTATATGGGTATTTCTACATATTGATTTGAATCATTTGAAGATAATTTGAATATTAGTGTTATACTATATATTTTACGTATATTGTTGTCTTAGAATGAGTGGTATTAGATCTTAGATCTACGAGCTTGTCAACCTAATTGGGTACATATAATTGTTAATCGTGGAAGGACTAACACGTGTGTTAGTCAATCACGTGTTAGTCAATCCGTACGGTGGAGTCCGCATGGCCGCGACTAACACGTGTGTGGCTATTCTAGTAAATCCTTACTGTGGTTTTGGAGCCAAAATAGCCGATTGCGCATCTCAGGAAGAATAATGAGAAAAGGTGCCCCCTTATGGATGGAAGAAGTTCCTGCTTAATTATGGAAGTAAAAATTACAAATAATGGAAAGTTACACTATCGAGATAAGTAACCCCGATAAAAACACACAACAAATACTAGCTGTTGATCGACGTATCATATACCGATAACAATACATGGACATCCAAGGTCGGACCTATCGACATCACTCTCGCCGATTAAATTAAGAAGTCAACGGTGGTTACATCGAAGAAGCATATACCGATAAGGCTCATCAGTATAGTGAACATAAGCGACAAAAGCATAAAATTGTCTTGCCAATAACCAATGAGGCTATCGGTAAGACTTATACCGAAAAGCGCAATAGTGGAAATGTCGCCAAATGTGAAGGTTGTAGCGAAAAGAAAGTCCGAATAGCTTCGCCCAGAAATGACAGACCAAATAGACGTGGGCAACCTAACACCAATCAGCCACCAATTCTAACCCTAATGCGGCAGACGCATTTTATTCTGGCTCCAAAACGACAGTGCAACAAGACTAACACGTGTTTTACCATGGCTTTTTGGAGCCAGCAAAGACTCGTCCCGCGCGATATCTAACCCTAACGCGAATAATTTCCCACTAAAGCAAAACAAGAATAATTTCCCACTAAAGCAAAACAAGAAAATTTTCCCACTACATATAAACCAAAACAAGAAAATTTTCCCACTGCATATAAAGCAAAATAAAAAACGAAAACAAAGAATTGAAACGCAATATATACAACCAGAAAAAAAATGACTTGTCCACATACTTGACAACCTTAAAAAATGAAGCCTCCTTCAACAACGCAGGCTGCCCTTCAATAATAACTCGCTGCCTCTTTCTTCAAGCTCTTCTTTCCCTTCAAAAATAGCAGAAGACTTCAACAATGAGGACACTTGCTTTAATCGTGCATTAGTCCCATTATTCCTCCTTTTTTCCACATGAGGCAGAAAATGGCGCGAGGTATTCTGAAACGAAGGTACAGGGATGTGTAGTATGGTTTACCTAACATGCATGTTAGTGGCGCATTGTACATCGTCGATTTTTCAATGAACGACTATGATTTTTTCCACATGAGGCAGAAAATGGCACGAGGTATTCGGTATTCTGCTGAAACGGTACAGGGATCGTAGTATGGTTTGCCTAACACGCATGTTAGTGGCGCATTCTACATCGTCGATTTTTCAATGAACGATTGCGATTGACTAAGGACTAAACCACCTGTCACTAACATGTACGAGAGGTTTTGGAGCGAGCCACCGCGTTTTGGAAGCCCACGCCCTCTTTTTCCTGTCGTTTTGGCGTCCGAACGTTTTCATCTACACTTGTCGTCGGTTGTTTGTTTTTCATGGCTTTTAATGTTCGTGTTATGCACAACACATTGCCGCGAGCCGCAGCCCAGGATCCGCCATCCTCCGGCATGTCCACGTAGTTTCGCCTGGGCCCCGACGTTTGAAACAAGCGAGTCCAGAACAAGTCCGCGTCATTTTCTATGGGTCTGGCGGCTGCACCAAATTGACATGGTATGCATGTCTCGAACATGTATGTCGATGCATGTCGTTGGTACGATAAATCACTTTTGGAGCCAGAATAGACGCGTCCCAACTCTTCCTCCCTATTACTGTACGAGAACTTTCGAGAACGATCCCTTATCTGTACGAAAACTTTCAAGAAGGATCTTTTATCTATACACTTCATTTGTACGGCGGCAACGTCTACCTACCGCACAAAATTTATTATTGACCATCTTTAATAAATAATAAATAATTGAAAAAGAAAAATTTGTTATATTTTAATTTTTAATGATTTAAAAAACACAATGAAATGATAAGACTGGGTGGTCTATTTGTACGACTATATGTAGAGTTATTAGAAGAAAACTACAATTTTATCTCTCTTTTGCCGACCTCCGAAGCCATCCTGTGGAAAAAACAAAGATTAAAGAACCGTGCGCAATGGCACCTTTCAATAAGAGTAAAAAATAGATGAAAGAGCTGTGACGCAATGCCACGTGTCAGTTAGTTCAAGATTTGCTGCGATGCCAACTGTTTCACGTCGTGCTGCAATGCCACGTGTCAGTTAGTCAAGCTTGCTGCGATGCCACGTGTCGTTAAGTTCAATCCGTGCCGAAATGCCACGTGTCGTTAAGTTCAATCCGTGCCGAAATGCCACGTGTGAGTTCAGTGCGAAAACGAAGAGTAAAGAACGGCGTACTGACACAAAAAAAAAACGCGATCTCATTGGCCACATGGAAACTTCGTCGCTGCTTTTTGGAATAAGAATTGTCCCACGCCGACTTAACGAAAATAATCCGTATTTATTGCCCACGGAGAATTATTATTTGCAGGATTTGTTTCTCGTTCCTTGTTTGCTTAGTTTACAGAGAGAGCATTGTTGATTGCAGGCTTTGTTGCCTGTTCCTTGTTTGTTTAGTTTACAGAGAGAGCATTATTATTTGCAGGCTTTGTTTCCTCTTCCTGGTTTCTTTAGTTTACAGAGAATGAGTTATTACAGTCAGCAACAGGCCCCTGTTGGAGCTCCTCCAGGCATTTATTTTTATATCATTACTTTTTGAATTTATAATATTTTTAAAAGCTTTTAATATGTATGTAGAATCCTCTTTTATACACAAGTTCTAAATATTCCGTTTCTGTTACTGTCCTTGCAGTTTCGACCATTTCTGATAACATAGAAATTATTTGGGTTCTTTATGTTCAATCTAGAATTATTTTTAAAACGTTGCATTTATAAGATAAAATTGTTTTGTGTGATCGAAAAAAATACACAATTTGGAAGAAAGCTAAATTACAATGTTTGGAAATCTAGTGCTTAAACTCACGGATCTATGTTGTGTTTTAAAAATTTGGAAGAAAGCTAAATTAGCGTGTTTTAAACAGTAATAATGTGCGTCATGTCAACTCTATAAAACAGTAACATGTTTCCAATAAACCTAGATGCAGCAAGCAAACTAGCTTTCTTAGGTACAATTAGTTTGATCTTATATCTAGGTATGATTGATCTAATTTGTATTTTATTTAAAACTCGTATACGCTTTAAAAAACCTATTTTTATATATTGGATTTTCTGTGTCCCCTCCGATGAGCCGCTGCTGTTCAGGGGAATTTTCAGAAGTTTTAAAATTTTTCCCCTAAATTTAGTCTTACCAAATTCAACCAATGAGTGCTACCTACATGCATAATTGCTTCTCCTCTCGCTCAATTCACTCTAATAAACTGTCCAAACCCACCTGAAC